>NC_091997.1:46272211-46538315 GCF_044704955.1 Pristiophorus japonicus
ACTCCCTGGGACCCCTGTAAATATTCACACACTCCCGGGGACCCCTGTCAATATTCACACACTCCCTGGGACCCCTGTAAATATTCACACACTCCGGGGACCCCTGGAAATATTCACACACTCCCGGGGACCCCTGTAAATATTCACACACTCCGGGGACCACTGGAAATATTCACACACTCCCGGGGACCCCTGTAAATACTCAAACACTACATGGGACCCCTGTAAATATTCACACAATCCCGGTGACCCCTGTAAATATTCACACACTCCGGGGACCCCTGGAAATATTCACACACTCCCAGGGACCCCTGTAAATAGTCACTCACTCCTGGGGACCCCTGGAAATATTCACACACTCCGGGGACCCCTGGAAATATTCACTCACTCCTGGGGACCCCTGGAATTATTCACACACTCCGGGGACCCCTGTAAATATAGACACACTTCCGGGGACCCCTGTCAATATAGACACACTCCCGGTGACCTCTGTAACTATTGACACACTCCCAGGGACCCCAGTAAATACTCAAATGCTACATGGGACCCCTGTAAATATTCACACACTCCCGGTGACCCCTGTAAATATTCATTCACTCCAGGGGACCCCTGTAAATATTCATTCACTCCCGAGGACCCCTGTAAATATTCACACACTCCATGAGACCCCTGTAAATATTCACACACTCCCGGGGACCCCTGAAACTATTCACACACTGCATGGGACCCGTGTAAATATTCACAAACTCCCGGGGACCCCTGTAAATATTCACACACTCCCGGGGACCCCTGTAAATATTCACACACTCCCGGAAACCCTCGTTAATGTCACAGACTCCCGGGGACCCCTGTAAATATTCACACACTCCAGGGAACCCCTGTAAATACTCACACACTCCATGGGACCCCTGTCAATATCGACACACTCCCGGGTACCCATGTAAATATTAACACACTCCTGGGGACCCCTGTAAATATTCACACACTCCTGGGGACCCCTGTAAACACACACTCCCGGGGACCCCTGTAGATATTCACACACTACCGGGGACACCTGTAAACACACACTCCCGGGGACCCATTTAAAATATTTACACACTCCCGGGGACCCATTTAAAATATTCACACACTCCCAGGCACCCCTGTAAATATTCACACACTGGGACACTGGTATACACTGACTCCCGGGGACCCCCGGTAAATATTCACATGCTCCTGGGGACCCCTGTAAATATTCACTCACTCCCGGGGATTCCTGTAAATATTCACTCACTCCCGGGGACCCCTGTAAATAATCACTCACTCCTGCGGACCCCTTTAACACTCACTCCCAGGGACCCCTGACAATATTGACACGTACCCGGGGACCCCTGTAAACACACAATCCCGGGGACCCCTGTAAATATTCACACACTCCCTGGGACCACTGTAAATATTCACACACTCCCGGGGACCCCTGTCAATATTCACACACTCCCTGGGACCCCTGTAAATATTCACACACTCCCGGGGACCCCTGTCAATATTCACACACTCCCTGGGACCCCTGTAAATATTCACACACTCCGGGGACCCCTGGAAATATTCACACACTCCCAGGGACCCCTGTAAATATTCACACACTCCGGGGACCACTGGAAATATTCACACACTCCCGGGGACCCCTGTAAATACTCAAACACTACATGGGACCCCTGTAAATATTCACACAATCCCGGTGACCCCTGTAAATAATCACACACTCCCAGGGACCCCTGTAAATATTCACACACTCCGGGGACCCCTGGAAATATTCACACACTCCCAGGGACCCCTGTAAATAGTCACTCACTCCTGGGGACCCCTGGAAATATTCACACACTCCGGGGACCCCTGGAAATATTCACTCACTCCTGGGGACCCCTGGAAATATTCACACACTCCGGGGACCCCTGTAAATATAGACACACTTCCGGGGACCCCTGTCAATATAGACACACTCCCGGTGACCTCTGTAACTATTGACACACTCCCAGGGACCCCAGTAAATACTCAAATGCTACATGGGACCCCTGGAAATATTCACACAATCCTGGTGACCCCTGTAAATATTGACACACTCCCGGGGACCCCTGTAAATATTCACACACTCCCGGTGACCCCTGTAAATATTCATTCACTCCAGGGGACCCCTGTAAATATTCATTCACTCCCGAGGACCCCTGTAAATATTCACACACTCCATGAGACCCCTGTAAATATTCACACACTCCCGGGGACCCCTGAAACTATTCACACACTGCATGGGACCCGTGTAAATATTCACAAACTCCCGGGGACCCCTGTAAATATTCACACACTCCCGGTGACCCCTGTAAATATTCACACACTCCCGGGGACCCCTGTAAATATTCACACACTCCCGGAAACCCTCGTTAATGTCACAGACTCCCGGGGACCCCTGTAAATATTCACACACTCCAGGGAACCCCTGTAAATACTCACACACTCCATGGGACCCCTGTCAATATAGACACACTCCCGGGGACCCCTGTAAATATTAACACACTCCTGGGGACCCCTGTAAATATTCACACACTCCTGGGGACCCCTGTAAACACACACTCCCGGGGACCCCTGTAGATATTCACACACTACCGGGGACACCTGTAAACACACACTCCCGGGGACCCATTTAAAATATTCACACACTCCCGGGGACCCATTTAAAATATTCACACACTCCCAGGCACCCCTGTAAATATTCACACACTGGGACACTGGTATACACTGACTCCCGGGGACCCCCGGTAAATATTCACATGCTCCTGGGGACCCCTGTAAATATTCACTCACTCCCGGGGATTCCTGTAAATATTCACTCACTCCCGGGGACCCCTGTAAATATTCACTCACTCCTGCGGACCCCTTTAACACTCACTCCCGGGGACCCCTGACAATATTGACACGTACCCGGGGACCCCTGTAAACACACAATCCCGGGGACTCCTGTAAATGTAGACACACTCCCGGGGACCCCTGTAAATATTCACACACTCCCGGGGACCCCTGTAAATATTCACACGTTCCCGGGGACCCCTGTAAACACACAATCCCGGGGACCCCCGTAAATATAGACAAATTTCCCGGGGACCCCTGTAAATATTCACACACTACTGGGGACCCCTGTAAATATTCACTCACTCCCGGGGACCCCTGTAAATATTCACACACTCCATGGGACCCCTGTAAATATTCACACACTCCTGGGGTCCCCTCTAAATATTCACAAACTCCGGGGACCCCTGGAGATATTCACACACTCCGGGGACACCTGTTAATATCACAGAGTCCCGGGGACCTCTGTAAATAGTCACACACTCCCGGTGACCCCTGTAAATATTCACACACTCCATGAGACCCCTGTAAATATTCACACACTCCCGGGGACCCCTGAAACTATTCACACACTCCATTGGACCCCTGTAAATATTCACACACTCCCGGGGACCCCTGTAAATATTCGCTCACTCCTGAGGACCCCTGTAAATATTCACAAACTCCCGGAAACCCCCGTTAATATCACAGACTCCCGGGGACCCCTGAAACTATTCACACACTCCATGCGACCCCTGTCAATATAGACACACTCCCGGGGTCCCCTGTAAATATTAACACACTCCTGGGGACCCCTGTAAATATTCACACACTCCCGGGGACCCCTGTAAACATTGACACACTCCAAGGGATCCCTGTAAATATAGACACACTCCCAGAGACCCCTGTAAATATTCATACACTCCCGGGGACCCCTGGAAATATTCACACACTCCCGTGAACCCCTGTAAATATTCATACACTCCCTGGGACCCCTGTAACTATTCACACACTCCCGTGAACCCCTGTAAATATTCATACACTCCCTGGGAGCCCTGTAACTATTCACACACTCCCGTGAACCCCTGTAAATATTCATACACTCCCTGGGACCCCTGTAAATATTCACACACTCCCGGGGTCCCCTGTAAATATTCACACACTCCCATGGACCCCTGTAAATATTCACACACTCCCGGGGACCCCTGTAAATATTCACACAATCCTTGTGACCCCTGTAAATATTGACACACTCCCGGGGACCCCTGTAAATATTCACTCAATCCTGGGGATCCCTGGAAATATTCACACACTCCGGGGACCCCTGGAAATATTGACACACTCCCGGGGACCCCTGTAAATATTCACTCACTCCTGGGGACCCCTGGAAATATTCACGCACTCCGGGGACTCCTGTAAATATTCACACACTCCGGGGTCCCCTGTTAATATCACAGACTCCCAGGGACCCTTGTAAATATACACTCACTCCCGGGGACCCCTGTAAATATTCACACACTCCCGGGGACCCCTGTAAATAACACAGACTCCCGGGGACCCCTGTAAATATAGACACACTCCCTGGGACCCCTGTAAATATTCACACACTCCCGGAAACCCCCGTTAATGTCACAGACTCCCGGGGACCCCTGTAAATATTCACACAGTACCGGGGACACCTGTAAACACACACTCCCGGGGACCCCTGTAAATATTCACACACTCCCAGGCACCCCTGTAAATATTCACACACTGGGACACTGGTATACACTGACTCCCGGGGACCCCCGGTAAATATTCACATTCTCCTGGGGACCCCTGTAAATATTCACTCACTCACGGGGACCCCTGTAAATATTCACTCACTCCTGGGGACCCCTTTAACACTCACTCCCGGGGACCCCTGACAATATTGACACGTACCCGGGGACCCCTATAAACACACAATCCCGGGGACCCCTGTAAATATAGACACACTCCCGGGGACCCCTGTAAATATTCATACACTCCCGGGGAGCCCTGTAAATATTCACACGTTCCCGGGGACCCCTGTAAACACACAATCCCGGGGACCCCTGTAAATATAGAAAAATTTCCCGGGGACCCCTGTAAATATTCACACACTACTGGGGACGCCTGTAAATATTCACTCACTCTCGGAGACCCCTGTAAATATTCACACACTCCATGGGACCCCTGTAAATATTCACACACTCCTGGGGACCCCTGTAAATATTCACAAACTCCATGGGACCCCTGTAAATATTCACACACTCCCTGGGACCCCTGTAAATATTCACACACTCCCGTGGACCCCTGTAAATATTCACACACTCCCGTGGACCCCTGTAAATATTCACACATTCCCTGGGACCCCTGTAAATATTCACACACTCCCGTGGACCCCTGTAAATATTCACACACTCCCGGGGACCCCTGTCAATATTGACACACTCCCGGGGACCCCTGTAAATATTCACACACTCCCGAGGACTCTTGTAAATATAGACACACTCCCAGGGACTCCTGTAAATATTCACACACTCCCGGGGACTCCTGTAAATATTCACACACTCACGGGGACCCCTGTAAATATTTACACACTCCCGGGGACCCCTGTAAATATTCACACACTCCCGGGGACCCCTGTAAATATTCACACACTCCCGGGGACCCCTGTAAATATTCACACACTCCTGAGGAACCCTGTAAATATTCACACACTCTCGGGGACCCCAGTAAATATTGACACACTCCCGGGGACCCCTGTAAATATTCACGCACTCCCGGGGACCCCTGTAAATAAGACAGACTCCCGGTGACCTCTGTAAATATTGACACACTCCTGTGGATTCCTGTAAATATTCACTCACTCCCGGTGACCCCTGTAAATATTCACACAATCCCGGGGACCCCTGTAAATATATTCACTCTCCTGGAGACCCCTGTAAATATAGACACACTCCCGGGGACCCCTGTAAATATTCACACACTCCCGGGGACCCCTGTAAATATTCACACACTCCCGGGGACCCCTGTAAATATATTCACTCTCTTGGAGACCCCTGTAAATATAGACACACTCCCGGGGACCCCTGTCAATATAGACACACTCCCGGGGACCCCTGTAAATAGTCACACACTTGCGGGGACCCCTGTAAATATTCACACTCTCCCGGGGACCTCTGTAAATATTCACACACTCCCGGGGACCCCTGTCAATATTGATACAATCCTGGGGACTCCTGTAAATATTCACACAGTCCCGGTGACCTCTGTAAATATTCACACACTCCCGGGGACCCCTGTCAATATTGACACACTCCCGGGGTCTCCTGTAAATATTCACACACACCCGGTGACCTCTGGAAATATTCACACACTCCCGGGGACCCCTGTAAATATTCACACACTCCCGGGGACCTCTGTAAATATTCACCCACTCCCAGGGACCCCTGTAAATACTCAAACACTACATGAGACCCCTGTAAATATTCACACACTCCCGGGGACACCTGTAAATATTCACACACTCCCAGGGACCCCTGTAAATACGCAATCACTACATGGGACCCCTGTAAATATTCACACAATCCTGGTGACCCCTGTAAATATTGACACACTCCCGGGGACCCCTGTAAATATTCACTCACTCCTGGGGACCCCTGGAAATATTCACACTCTCCTGGGGACCCCTGTAAATATTGACACACTCCCGGGGACCCCTGGAAATATTCACACACTCCGTGGTCCCCTGTTAATATCACAGACTCTTGGGAACCCCTGTAAATAGTCACACACTCCCGGTGACCCCTATAAATATTCACTCATTCCATGGGACCCCTGTAAATATTCACTCGTTCCCGGGGACCCCTGCAAATATTCACACACTCCCGGTGACCCCTATAAATATTCACTCACTCCCGGGGACCGCTATAAATATTCACACACACCCGGTGACCCCTATAAATATTCACTCACTCCCGGGGACCCCTGTAAATATTCACTCACTCCCGGGGACCCCTTTAAATATTCAGCACTCCCGTGGACCCCTGTAAATATTCACTCGTTCCCGGGGACCCCTGTAAATATTCACACACTCCCGGTGACCCCTGTAAATATTCACACACACCCGGTGACCCCTATAAATATTCACTCACTCCCGGGGACCCCTGTAAATATTTACTCGCTCCCGGGGACCCCTGTAACTATTCACACACTCCATGGGACCCCTGTAAATATTCACACACTCCCGGGGACCCCTGTAAATAACACAGACTCCCGGGGACCCCTGTAAATATATTCACTCTCCCGGAGACCCCTGTCAATATAGACACCCTTCCTGGGACCCCTGTAAATATTCACACACTCCCGGGGACCCCTGTAAATATCACAGACTCTCGGGGACCCCTGTAAATATAGACACACTTCCGGGGACCCCTGTCAATATAGACACACTTCCGGGGACCCCTGTCAATATAGACACACTTCCGGGGACCCCTGTCAATATAGACACACTCCCGGTGACCTCTGTAAATATTGACACACTCCCAGGGACCCCTGTAAATACTCAAATACGACATGGGACCTCTGGAAATATTCACACAATCCCGGTGACCCCTGTAAATATTGACACACTCCCGGGGACCCCTGTAAATATTCACTCACTCCTGGGTACCCCTGTAAATATTCACACACTCCGGGGACCCCTGGAAATATTCACACACTCCCGGGGACCCCTGTTAATATCACAGACTCCCGGGGACCCCTGTAAATAGTCACACACTCCCTTTGACCCCTGTAAATATTCACTCACTTGTGGGGACCCCTGTAAATATTCACACTCTCCCGGGGACCCCTGTAAATATTCACACACTCCCGGGCACCCCTGTAAATATTCACACACTCCCGGGGACCCCTGGAAATATTCACGCACTCCGGGGACCCCTGTAAATATTCACACACTCCGGGGTCCCCTGTTAATATCACAGACTCCCAGGGACCCTTGTAAATATACACTCACTCCCGGGGACCCCTGTAAATATTCACACACTCCCGGGGACCCCTGTAAATAACACAGACTCCCGGGGACCCCTGTAAATATAGACACACTCCCTGGGACCCCTGTAAATATTCACACACTCCCGGAAACCCCCGTTAATGTCACAGACTCCCGGGGACCCCTGTAAATATTCACACAGTACCGGGGACACCTGTAAACACACACTCCCGGGGACCCCTGTAAATATTCACACATTCCCAGGCACCCCTGTAAATATTCACACACTGGGACACTGGTATACACTGACTCCCGGGGACCCCCGGTAAATATTCACATTCTCCTGGGGACCCCTGTAAATATTCATTCACTCACGGGGACCCCTGTAAATATTCACTCACTCCTGGGGACCCCTTTAACACTCACTCCCGGGGACCCCTGACAATATTGACATGTACCCGGGGACCCCTGTAAACACACAATCCCGGGGACCCCTGTAAATATAGACACACTCCCGGGGACCCCTGTAAATATTCATACACTCCCGGGGACCCCTGTAAATATTCACACGTTCCCGGGGACCCCTGTAAACACACAATCCCGGGGACCCCTGAAAATATAGAAAAATTTCCCGGGGACCCCTGTAAATATTCACACACTACTGGGGACCCCTGTAAATATTCACTCACTCTCGGAGACCCCTGTAAATATTCACACACTCCATGGGACCCCTGTAAATATTCACACACTCCTGGGGACCCCTGTAAATATTCACAAACTCCATGGGACCCCTGTAAATATTCACACACTCCCTGGGACCCCTGTAAATATTCACACACTCCCGTGGACCCCTGTAAATATTCACACACTCCCTGGGACCCCTGTAAATATTCACACACTCCCGTGGACCCCTGTAAATATTCACACACTCCCGGGGACCCCTGTCAATATTGACACACTCCCGGGGACCCCTGTAAATATTCACACACTCCCGAGGACTCCTGTAAATATAGACACACTCCCAGGGACTCCTGTAAATATTCACACACTCCCGGAGACTCCTGTAAATATTCACACACTCACGGGGACCCCTGTAAATATTTACACACTCCCGGGGACCCCTGTAAATATTCACACACTCCCGGGGACCCCTGTAAATATTCACACACTCCCGGGGACCCCTGTAAATATTCACACACTCCTGAGGAACCCTGTAAATATTCACACACTCCCGGGGACCCCAGTAAATATTGACACACTCCCGGGGACCCCTGTAAATATTCACGCACTCCCGGGGACCCCTGTAAATAACACACACTCCCGGTGACCTCTGTAAATATTGACACACTCCTGTGGATTCCTGTAAATATTCACTCACTCCCGGTGACCCCTGTAAATATTCACACAATCCCGGGGACCCCTGTAAATATATTCACTCTCCTGGAGACCCCTGTAAATATAGACACACTCCCGGGGACCCCTGTAAATATTCACACACTCCCGGGGACCCCTGTAAATATTCACACGCTCCCGGGGACCCCTGTAAATATATTCACTCTCCTGGAGACCCCTGTAAATATAGACACACTCCCGGGGACCCCTGTAAATATTCACACAATCCCGGGGACCCCTGTAAATATATTCACTCTCCTGGAGACCCCTGTAAATATAGACACACTCCCGGGGACCCCTGTAAATATAGACACACTCCCGGGGACCCCTGTAAATATTCACACTCTCCCGGGGACCCCTGTAAATATATTCACTCTCCTGGAGACCCCTGTAAATATAGACACACTCCCGGTGACCTCTGTAAATATTGACACACTCCCGGTGACCCCTGTAAGTATTCACTCACTCGCAGGGACCCCTGTAAATATTCACACACTTCTGAGGACCCCTGTAAATATTCACACTCTCCCGGGGAGCCCTGTAAATATTCGCTCACTCCTGAGGACCCCTGTAAATATTCACAGACTCCCGGTGACCCCTGTAAATATTCACACACTCCCGGTGACCCCTGTAAATATTGACACACTCCCGGGGACCCCTGTAAATATTCACACACTCCCGGAGACCCCTGTAAATATTCACATACTCCCGGTGACCCCTATAAATATTCACTCACTCCCGGGGACCCCTGTAAATATTTACACACTCCCGGGGACCCCTGTAAATATTCACACACTCCCGGTGACCCTTGTAAATATTCACTCACTCCCGGGGACCCCTGTAAATATTCACACACTCCCGGGGACCCCTGTAAATATATTCACTCTCCCGGAGACCCCTGTCAATATAGACACACACCCTGGGACCCCTGTAAATATTCACACACTCCCGGGGACCCCTGCAAATATCACAGACTCTCGGGGACCCCTGTAAATATAGACACACTTCCGGGGACCCCTGTCAATATAGACACACTCCCGGGTACCCCTGTAAATAGTCACACGCTCCCGGTGGACCCCTGTAAATATTCACTCACTTGCGGGGACCCCTGTAAATATTCACACTCTCCCGGGGACCTCTGTAAATATTCACACACTCCCGGGGACCCCTGTCAATATTGACACACTCCCGGGGTCTCCTGTAAATATTCACACACTCCCGGTGACCCCTGGAAATATTCACACACTCCCGGGGACCCCTGTAAATATTCGCACACTCCCGGGGACCCCTGTAAATATTCACACACTCCCGGGGACCCCTGTAAATATTCACACACTCCCGGTGACCCCTGTAAATATTCACACACTCCCGGGGACACCTGTAAATATTCACACACTCCCGGTGACCTCTGTAAATATTCACACACTCCCGGGGACCCCTGTAAATATTCACACACTCCCGGGGACCCCTGTAAATATTGACACACTCCCGGGGACCCCTGTAAATATTCACTCACTCCTGGGGACCCCTGGAAATATTCACACACTCCGTGGTCCCCTGTAAATATTGACACACTCCCGGGGACCTTGGAAATATTCACTCACTCCTGGGGACCCCTGTAAATATTCACACACTCCCGGGGACCCCTGTAAATATTGACACACTCCCGGTGACCCCTATAAATATTCACTCACTCCCGGGGACCCCTGTAAATATTCACACACACCCGGTGACCCCTGTAAATATTCACTCACTCCCGGGGACCCCTGTAAATATTCACTCACTCCCGGGGACCCCTTTAAATATTCAGCACTCCCGTGGACCTCTGTAAATATTCACACACTCCCGTGGACCTCTGTAAATATTCACACACTCCCGTGGACCTCTGTAAATATTCACAGACTCCTGGGGACCCCTGGAAATATTCACACACTCCGTGGTCCCCTGTTAATATCACAGACTCCTGGGAACCCCTGTAAATAGTCACACACTCCCGGTGACCCCTGTAAATATTCACTCATTCCATGGGACCCCTGTAAATATTCACTCGTTCCCGGGGACCCCTGTAAATATTCACACACTCCCGGTGACCCCTGTAAATATTCACACACACCCGGTGACCCCTATAAATATTCACTCACTCCCGGGGACCCCTGTAAATATTTACTCGCTCCCGGGGACCCCTGTAACTATTCACACACTCCATGGGACCCCTGTAAATATTCACACACTCCCGGGGACCCCTGTAAATAACACAGACTCCCGGGGACCCCTGTAAATATATTCACTCTCCCGGAGACCCCTGTCAATATAGACACCCTTCCTGGGACCCCTGTAAATATTCACACACTCCCGGGGACCCCTGTAAATATCACAGACTCTCGGGGACCCCTGTAAATATAGACACACTTCCGGGGACCCCTGTCAATATAGACACACTTCCGGGGACCCCTGTCAATATAGACACACTCCCGGTGACCTCTGTAAATATTGACACACTCCCAGGGACCCCTGTAAATACTCAAATACGACATGGGACCCCTGGAAATATTCACACAATCCCGGTGACCCCTGTAAATATTGACACACTCCCGGGGACCCCTGTAAATATTCACTCACTCCTGGGTACCCCTGTAAATATTCACACACTCCGGGGACCCCTGGAAATATTCACACACTCCCGGGGACCCCTGTTAATATCACAGACTCCCGGGGACCCCTGTAAATAGTCACACACTCCCGGTGACCCCTGTAAATATTCACTCACTTGTGGGGACCCCTGTAAATATTCACACTCTCCCGGGGACCCCTGTAAATATTCACACACTCCCGGGCACCCCTGTAAATATTCACACACTCCCGGGGACCCCTGGAAATATTCACGCACTCCGGGGACCCCTGTAAATATTCACACACTCCGGGGTCCCCTGTTAATATCACAGACTCCCAGGGACCCTTGTAAATATACACTCACTCCCGGGGACCCCTGTAAATATTCACACACTCCCGGGGACCCCTGTAAATAACACAGACTCCCGGGGACCCCTGTAAATATAGACACACTCCCTGGGACCCCTGTAAATATTCACACACTCCCGGAAACCCCCGTTAATGTCACAGACTCCCCGGGACCTCTGTAAATATTCACACACTCCCGGGGACCCCTGTCAATATTGACACAATCCCGGGGACTCCTGTAAATATTCACACAGTCCCGGTGACCTCTGTAAATATTCACACACTCCCGGGGACCCCTGTCAATATTGACACACTCCCGGGGTCTCCTGTAAATATTCACACACTCCCGGTGACCCCTGGAAATATTCACACACTCCCGGGGACCCCTGTAAATATTCACACACTCCCGGGGACCCCTGTAAATATTCACACACTCCCGGGGACCCCTGTAAATATTCACACACTCCCGGTGACCCCTGGAAATATTCACACACTCCCGGGGACCCCTGTAAATATTCACACACTCCCGGGGACACCTGTAAATATTCACACACTCCATGGGACCCCTGTAAATATTCACACACTCCTGGGGACCCCTGTAAATATTCACAAACTCCATGGGACCCCTGTAAATATTCACACACTCCCTGGGACCCCTGTAAATATTCACACACTCCCGTGGACCCCTGTAAATATTCACACACTCCCGTGGACCCCTGTAAATATTCACACACTCCCTGGGACCCCTGTAAATATTCACACACTCCCGTGGACCCCTGTAAATATTCACACACTCCCGGGGACCCCTGTCAATATTGACACACTCCCGGGGACCCCTGTAAATATTCACACACTCCCGAGGACTCCTGTAAATATAGACACACTCCCAGGGACTCCTGTAAATATTCACACACTCCCGGAGACTCCTGTAAATATTCACACACTCACGGGGACCCCTGTAAATATTTACACACTCCCGGGGACCCCTGTAAATATTCACACACTCCCGGGGACCCCTGTAAATATTCACACACTCCCGGGGACCCCTGTAAATATTCACACACTCCCGGGGACCCCTGTAAATATTCACACACTCCCGGGGACCCCTGTAAATACTCAAACACTCCCGGGGTCTCCTGTAAATATTCACACACTCCCGGTGACCCCTGGAAATATTCACACACTCCCGGGGACCCCTGTAAGTATTCACACACTCCCGGGGACCCCTGTAAATATTCACACACTCCCGGGGACACCTGTAAATATTCACACACTCCCGGTGACCTCTGTAAATATTCACACACTCCCGGGGACCCCTGTAAATATTGACACAATCCCGGGGACCCCTGTAAATATTCACTCACTCCTGGGGACCCCTGGAAATATTCACACACTCCGCGGTCCCCTGTAAATATTGACACACTCCCGGGGAGCTTGGAAATATTCACTCACTCCTGGGGACCCCTGTAAATATTCACACACTCCCGGGGACCCCTGTAAATATTGACACACTCCCGGTGACCCCTATAAATATTCACTCACTCCCGGGGACCCCTGTAAATATTCACACACACCCGGTGACCCCTGTAAATATTCACTCACTCCCGGGGACCCCTGTAAATATTCACTCACTCCCGGGGACCCCTTTAAATATTCAGCACTCCCGTGGACCTCTGTAAATATTCACACACTCCCGTGGACCTCTGTAAATATTCACACACTCCCGTGGACCTCTGTAAATATTCACAGACTCCTGGGGACCCCTGGAAATATTCACACACTCCGTGGTCCCCTGTTAATATCACAGACTCCTGGGAACCCCTGTAAATAGTCACACACTCCCGGTGACCCCTGTAAATATTCACTCATTCCATGGGACCCCTGTAAATATTCACTCGTTCCCGGGGACCCCTGTAAATATTCACACACTCCCGGTGACCCCTGTAAATATTCACACACACCCGGTGACCCCTATAAATATTCACTCACTCCCGGGGACCCCTGTAAATATTTACTCGCTCCCGGGGACCCCTGTAACTATTCACACACTCCATGGGACCCCTGTAAATATTCACACACTCCCGGGGACCCCTGTAAATAACACAGACTCCCGGGGACCCCTGTAAATATATTCACTCTCCCGGAGACCCCTGTCAATATAGACACCCTTCCTGGGACCCCTGTAAATATTCACACACTCCCGGGGACCCCTGTAAATATCACAGACTCTCGGGGACCCCTGTAAATATAGACACACTTCCGGGGACCCCTGTCAATATAGACACACTTCCGGGGACCCCTGTCAATATAGACACACTCCCGGTGACCTCTGTAAATATTGACACACTCCCAGGGACCCCTGTAAATACTCAAATACGACATGGGACCCCTGGAAATATTCACACAATCCCGGTGACCCCTGTAAATATTGACACACTCCCGGGGACCCCTGTAAATATTCACTCACTCCTGGGTACCCCTGTAAATATTCACACACTCCGGGGACCCCTGGAAATATTCACACACTCCCGGGGACCCCTGTTAATATCACAGACTCCCGGGGACCCCTGTAAATAGTCACACACTCCCGGTGACCCCTGTAAATATTCACTCACTTGTGGGGACCCCTGTAAATATTCACACTCTCCCGGGGACCCCTGTAAATATTCACACACTCCCGGGCACCCCTGTAAATATTCACACACTCCCGGGGACCCCTGTAAATAACACAGACTCCCGGGGACCCCTGTAAATATAGACACACTCCCTGGGACCCCTGTAAATATTCACACACTCCCGGAAACCCCCGTTAATGTCACAGACTCCCGGGGACCCCTGTAAATATTCACACAGTACCGGGGACACCTGTAAACACACACTCCCGGGGACCCCTGTAAATATTCACACATTCCCAGGCACCCCTGTAAATATTCACACACTGGGACACTGGTATACACTGACTCCCGGGGACCCCCGGTAAATATTCACATTCTCCTGGGGACCCCTGTAAATATTCACTCACTCACGGGGACCCCTGTAAATATTCACTCACTCCTGGGGACCCCTTTAACACTCACTCCCGGGGACCCCTGACAATATTGACACGTACCCGGGGACCCCTGTAAACACACAATCCCGGGGACCCCTGTAAATATAGACACACTCCCGGGGACCCCTGTAAATATTCATACACTCCCGGGGACCCCTGTAAATATTCACACGTTCCCGGGGACCCCTGTAAACACACAATCCCGGGGACCCCTGTAAATATAGAAAAATTTCCCGGGGACCCCTGTAAATATTCACACACTACTGGGGACCCCTGTAAATATTCACTCACTCTCGGAGACCCCTGTAAATATTCACACACTCCATGGGACCCCTGTAAATATTCACACACTCCTGGGGACCCCTGTAAATATTCACAAACTCCATGGGACCCCTGTAAATATACACACACTCCCTGGGACCCCTGTAAATATTCACACACTCCCGTGGACCCCTGTAAATATTCACACACTCCCTTGGACCCCTGTAAATATTCACACACTCCCTGGGACCCCTGTAAATATTCACACACTCCCGTGGACCCCTGTAAATATTCACACACTCCCGGGGACCCCTGTCAATATTGACACACTCCCGGGGACCCCTGTAAATATTCACACACTCCCGAGGACTCCTGTAAATATAGACACACTCCCAGGGACTCCTGTAAATATTCACACACTCCCGGAGACTCCTGTAAATATTCACACACTCACGGGGACCCCTGTAAATATTCACACACTCCCGGGGACCCCTGTAAATATTCACACACTCCCGGGGACCCCTGTAAATATTCACACACTCCCGGGGACCCCTGTAAATACTCAAACACTCCCGGGGTCTCCTGTAAATATTCACACACTCCCGGTGACCCCTGGAAATATTCACACACTCCCGGGGACCCCTGTAAGTATTCACACACTCCCGGGGACCCCTGTAAATATTCACACACTCCCGGGGACACCTGTAAATATTCACACACTCCCGGTGACCTCTGTAAATATTCACACACTCCCGGGGACCCCTGTAAATATTGACACAATCCCGGGGACCCCTGTAAATATTCACTCACTCCTGGGGACCCCTGGAAATATTCACACACTCCGCGGTCCCCTGTAAATATTGACACACTCCCGGGGACCTTGGAAATATTCACTCACTCCTGGGGACCCCTGTAAATATTCACACACTCCCGGGGACCCCTGTAAATATTGACACACTCCCGGTGACCCCTATAAATATTCACTCACTCCCGGGGACCCCTGTAAATATTCACACACACCCGGTGACCCCTGTAAATATTCACTCACTCCCGGGGACCCCTGTAAATATTCACTCACTCCCGGGGACCCCTTTAAATATTCAGCACTCCCGTGGACCTCTGTAAATATTCACACACTCCCGTGGACCTCTGTAAATATTCACACACTCCCGTGGACCTCTGTAAATATTCACAGACTCCTGGGGACCCCTGGAAATATTCACACACTCCGTGGTCCCCTGTTAATATCACAGACTCCTGGGAACCCCTGTAAATAGTCACACACTCCCGGTGACCCCTGTAAATATTCACTCATTCCATGGGACCCCTGTAAATATTCACTCGTTCCCGGGGACCCCTGTAAATATTCACACACTCCCGGTGACCCCTGTAAATATTTACACACTCCCGGGGACCCCTGTAAATATTCACACACTCCCGGGGACCCCTGTAAATATTCACACACTCCCGGGGACCCCTGTAAATATTCACACACTCCCGGGGACCCCTGTAAATATTCACACACTCCCGGGGACACCTGTAAATATTCACACACTCCATGGGACCCCTGTAAATATTCACACACTCCTGGGGACCCCTGTAAATATTCACAAACTCCATGGGACCCCTGTAAATATTCACACACTCCCTGGGACCCCTGTAAATATTCACACACTCCCGTGGACCCCTGTAAATATTCACACACTCCCGTGGACCCCTGTAAATATTCACACACTCCCTGGGACCCCTGTAAATATTCACACACTCCCGTGGACCCCTGTAAATATTCACACACTCCCGGGGACCCCTGTCAATATTGACACACTCCCGGGGACCCCTGTAAATATTCACACACTCCCGAGGACTCCTGTAAATATAGACACACTCCCAGGGACTCCTGTAAATATTCACACACTCCCGGAGACTCCTGGAAATATTCACACACTCCGTGGTCCCCTGTAAATATTGACACACTCCCGGGGACCTTGGAAATATTCACTCACTCCTGGGGACCCCTGTAAATATTCACACACTCCCGGGGACCCCTGTAAATATTGACACACTCCCGGTGACCCCTATAAATATTCACTCACTCCCGGGGACCCCTGTAAATATTCACACACACCCGGTGACCCCTGTAAATATTCACTCACTCCCGGGGACCCCTGTAAATATTCACTCACTCCCGGGGACCCCTTTAAATATTCAGCACTCCCGTGGACCTCTGTAAATATTCACACACTCCCGTGGACCTCTGTAAATATTCACACACTCCCGTGGACCTCTGTAAATATTCACAGACTCCTGGGGACCCCTGGAAATATTCACACACTCCGTGGTCCCCTGTTAATATCACAGACTCCTGGGAACCCCTGTAAATAGTCACACACTCCCGGTGACCCCTGTAAATATTCACTCATTCCATGGGACCCCTGTAAATATTCACTCGTTCCCGGGGACCCCTGTAAATATTCACACACTCCCGGTGACCCCTGTAAATATTCACACACACCCGGTGACCCCTATAAATATTCACTCACTCCCGGGGACCCCTGTAAATATTTACTCGCTCCCGGGGACCCCTGTAACTATTCACACACTCCATGGGACCCCTGTAAATATTCACACACTCCCGGGGACCCCTGTAAATAACACAGACTCCCGGGGACCCCTGTAAATATATTCACTCTCCCGGAGACCCCTGTCAATATAGACACCCTTCCTGGGACCCCTGTAAATATTCACACACTCCCGGGGACCCCTGTAAATATCACAGACTCTCGGGGACCCCTGTAAATATAGACACACTTCCGGGGACCCCTGTCAATATAGACACACTTCCGGGGACCCCTGTCAATATAGACACACTCCCGGTGACCTCTGTAAATATTGACACACTCCCAGGGACCCCTGTAAATACTCAAATACGACATGGGACCCCTGGAAATATTCACACAATCCCGGTGACCCCTGTAAATATTGACACACTCCCGGGGACCCCTGTAAATATTCACTCACTCCTGGGTACCCCTGTAAATATTCACACACTCCGGGGACCCCTGGAAATATTCACACACTCCCGGGGACCCCTGTTAATATCACAGACTCCCGGGGACCCCTGTAAATAGTCACACACTCCCGGTGACCCCTGTAAATATTCACTCACTTGTGGGGACCCCTGTAAATATTCACACTCTCCCGGGGACCCCTGTAAATATTCACACACTCCCGGGCACCCCTGTAAATATTCACACACTCCCGGGGACCCCTGGAAATATTCACGCACTCCGGGGACCCCTGTAAATATTCACACACTCCGGGGTCCCCTGTTAATATCACAGACTCCCAGGGACCCTTGTAAATATACACTCACTCCCGGGGACCCCTGTAAATATTCACACACTCCCGGGGACCCCTGTAAATAACACAGACTCCCGGGGACCCCTGTAAATATAGACACACTCCCTGGGACCCCTGTAAATATTCACACACTCCCGGAAACCCCCGTTAATGTCACAGACTCCCCGGGACCTCTGTAAATATTCACACACTCCCGGGGACCCCTGTCAATATTGACACAATCCCGGGGACTCCTGTAAATATTCACACAGTCCCGGTGACCTCTGTAAATATTCACACACTCCCGGGGACCCCTGTCAATATTGACACACTCCCGGGGTCTCCTGTAAATATTCACACACTCCCGGTGACCCCTGGAAATATTCACACACTCCCGGGGACCCCTGTAAATATTCACACACTCCCGGGGACCCCTGTAAATATTCACACACTCCCGGGGACCCCTGTAAATATTCACACACTCCCGGTGACCCCTGGAAATATTCACACACTCCCGGGGACCCCTGTAAATATTCACACACTCCCGGGGACACCTGTAAATATTCACACACTCCATGGGACCCCTGTAAATATTCACACACTCCTGGGGACCCCTGTAAATATTCACAAACTCCATGGGACCCCTGTAAATATTCACACACTCCCTGGGACCCCTGTAAATATTCACACACTCCCGTGGACCCCTGTAAATATTCACACACTCCCGTGGACCCCTGTAAATATTCACACACTCCCTGGGACCCCTGTAAATATTCACACACTCCCGTGGACCCCTGTAAATATTCACACACTCCCGGGGACCCCTGTCAATATTGACACACTCCCGGGGACCCCTGTAAATATTCACACACTCCCGAGGACTCCTGTAAATATAGACACACTCCCAGGGACTCCTGTAAATATTCACACACTCCCGGAGACTCCTGTAAATATTCACACACTCACGGGGACCCCTGTAAATATTTACACACTCCCGGGGACCCCTGTAAATATTCACACACTCCCGGGGACCCCTGTAAATATTCACACACTCCCGGGGACCCCTGTAAATATTCACACACTCCCGGGGACCCCTGTAAATATTCACACACTCCCGGGGACCCCTGTAAATACTCAAACACTCCCGGGGTCTCCTGTAAATATTCACACACTCCCGGTGACCCCTGGAAATATTCACACACTCCCGGGGACCCCTGTAAGTATTCACACACTCCCGGGGACCCCTGTAAATATTCACACACTCCCGGGGACACCTGTAAATATTCACACACTCCCGGTGACCTCTGTAAATATTCACACACTCCCGGGGACCCCTGTAAATATTGACACAATCCCGGGGACCCCTGTAAATATTCACTCACTCCTGGGGACCCCTGGAAATATTCACACACTCCGCGGTCCCCTGTAAATATTGACACACTCCCGGGGAGCTTGGAAATATTCACTCACTCCTGGGGACCCCTGTAAATATTCACACACTCCCGGGGACCCCTGTAAATATTGACACACTCCCGGTGACCCCTATAAATATTCACTCACTCCCGGGGACCCCTGTAAATATTCACACACACCCGGTGACCCCTGTAAATATTCACTCACTCCCGGGGACCCCTGTAAATATTCACTCACTCCCGGGGACCCCTTTAAATATTCAGCACTCCCGTGGACCTCTGTAAATATTCACACACTCCCGTGGACCTCTGTAAATATTCACACACTCCCGTGGACCTCTGTAAATATTCACAGACTCCTGGGGACCCCTGGAAATATTCACACACTCCGTGGTCCCCTGTTAATATCACAGACTCCTGGGAACCCCTGTAAATAGTCACACACTCCCGGTGACCCCTGTAAATATTCACTCATTCCATGGGACCCCTGTAAATATTCACTCGTTCCCGGGGACCCCTGTAAATATTCACACACTCCCGGTGACCCCTGTAAATATTCACACACACCCGGTGACCCCTATAAATATTCACTCACTCCCGGGGACCCCTGTAAATATTTACTCGCTCCCGGGGACCCCTGTAACTATTCACACACTCCATGGGACCCCTGTAAATATTCACACACTCCCGGGGACCCCTGTAAATAACACAGACTCCCGGGGACCCCTGTAAATATATTCACTCTCCCGGAGACCCCTGTCAATATAGACACCCTTCCTGGGACCCCTGTAAATATTCACACACTCCCGGGGACCCCTGTAAATATCACAGACTCTCGGGGACCCCTGTAAATATAGACACACTTCCGGGGACCCCTGTCAATATAGACACACTTCCGGGGACCCCTGTCAATATAGACACACTCCCGGTGACCTCTGTAAATATTGACACACTCCCAGGGACCCCTGTAAATACTCAAATACGACATGGGACCCCTGGAAATATTCACACAATCCCGGTGACCCCTGTAAATATTGACACACTCCCGGGGACCCCTGTAAATATTCACTCACTCCTGGGTACCCCTGTAAATATTCACACACTCCGGGGACCCCTGGAAATATTCACACACTCCCGGGGACCCCTGTTAATATCACAGACTCCCGGGGACCCCTGTAAATAGTCACACACTCCCGGTGACCCCTGTAAATATTCACTCACTTGTGGGGACCCCTGTAAATATTCACACTCTCCCGGGGACCCCTGTAAATATTCACACACTCCCGGGCACCCCTGTAAATATTCACACACTCCCGGGGACCCCTGTAAATAACACAGACTCCCGGGGACCCCTGTAAATATAGACACACTCCCTGGGACCCCTGTAAATATTCACACACTCCCGGAAACCCCCGTTAATGTCACAGACTCCCGGGGACCCCTGTAAATATTCACACAGTACCGGGGACACCTGTAAACACACACTCCCGGGGACCCCTGTAAATATTCACACATTCCCAGGCACCCCTGTAAATATTCACACACTGGGACACTGGTATACACTGACTCCCGGGGACCCCCGGTAAATATTCACATTCTCCTGGGGACCCCTGTAAATATTCACTCACTCACGGGGACCCCTGTAAATATTCACTCACTCCTGGGGACCCCTTTAACACTCACTCCCGGGGACCCCTGACAATATTGACACGTACCCGGGGACCCCTGTAAACACACAATCCCGGGGACCCCTGTAAATATAGACACACTCCCGGGGACCCCTGTAAATATTCATACACTCCCGGGGACCCCTGTAAATATTCACACGTTCCCGGGGACCCCTGTAAACACACAATCCCGGGGACCCCTGTAAATATAGAAAAATTTCCCGGGGACCCCTGTAAATATTCACACACTACTGGGGACCCCTGTAAATATTCACTCACTCTCGGAGACCCCTGTAAATATTCACACACTCCATGGGACCCCTGTAAATATTCACACACTCCTGGGGACCCCTGTAAATATTCACAAACTCCATGGGACCCCTGTAAATATACACACACTCCCTGGGACCCCTGTAAATATTCACACACTCCCGTGGACCCCTGTAAATATTCACACACTCCCTTGGACCCCTGTAAATATTCACACACTCCCTGGGACCCCTGTAAATATTCACACACTCCCGTGGACCCCTGTAAATATTCACACACTCCCGGGGACCCCTGTCAATATTGACACACTCCCGGGGACCCCTGTAAATATTCACACACTCCCGAGGACTCCTGTAAATATAGACACACTCCCAGGGACTCCTGTAAATATTCACACACTCCCGGAGACTCCTGTAAATATTCACACACTCACGGGGACCCCTGTAAATATTCACACACTCCCGGGGACCCCTGTAAATATTCACACACTCCCGGGGACCCCTGTAAATATTCACACACTCCCGGGGACCCCTGTAAATATTCACACACTCCCGGGGACCCCTGTAAATACTCAAACACTCCCGGGGTCTCCTGTAAATATTCACACACTCCCGGTGACCCCTGGAAATATTCACACACTCCCGGTGACCCCTGGAAATATTCACACACTCCCGGGGACCCCTGTAAGTATTCACACACTCCCGGGGACCCCTGTAAATATTCACACACTCCCGGCGACACCTGTAAATATTCACACACTCCCGGTGACCTCTGTAAATATTCACACACTCCCGGGGACCCCTGTAAATATTGACACAATCCCGGGGACCCCTGTAAATATTCACTCACTCCTGGGGACCCCTGGAAATATTCACACACTCCGCGGTCCCCTGTAAATATTGACACACTCCCGGGGACCTTGGAAATATTCACTCACTCCTGGGGACCCCTGTAAATATTCACACACTCCCGGGGACCCCTGTAAATATTGACACACTCCCGGTGACCCCTATAAATATTCACTCACTCCCGGGGACCCCTGTAAATATTCACACACACCCGGTGACCCCTGTAAATATTCACTCACTCCCGGGGACCCCTGTAAATATTCACTCACTCCCGGGGACCCCTTTAAATATTCAGCACTCCCGTGGACCTCTGTAAATATTCACACACTCCCGTGGACCTCTGTAAATATTCACACACTCCCGTGGACCTCTGTAAATATTCACAGACTCCTGGGGACCCCTGGAAATATTCACACACTCCGTGGTCCCCTGTTAATATCACAGACTCCTGGGAACCCCTGTAAATAGTCACACACTCCCGGTGACCCCTGTAAATATTCACTCATTCCATGGGACCCCTGTAAATATTCACTCGTTCCCGGGGACCCCTGTAAATATTCACACACTCCCGGTGACCCCTGTAAATATTTACACACTCCCGGGGACCCCTGTAAATATTCACACACTCCCGGGGACCCCTGTAAATATTCACACACTCCCGGGGACCCCTGTAAATATTCACACACTCCCGGGGACCCCTGTAAATATTCACACACTCCCGGGGACACCTGTAAATATTCACACACTCCATGGGACCCCTGTAAATATTCACACACTCCTGGGGACCCCTGTAAATATTCACAAACTCCATGGGACCCCTGTAAATATTCACACACTCCCTGGGACCCCTGTAAATATTCACACACTCCCGTGGACCCCTGTAAATATTCACACACTCCCGTGGACCCCTGTAAATATTCACACACTCCCTGGGACCCCTGTAAATATTCACACACTCCCGTGGACCCCTGTAAATATTCACACACTCCCGGGGACCCCTGTCAATATTGACACACTCCCGGGGACCCCTGTAAATATTCACACACTCCCGAGGACTCCTGTAAATATAGACACACTCCCGGGGACTCCTGTAAATATTCACACACTCCCGGAGACTCCTGTAAATATTCACACACTCACGGGGACCCCTGTAAATATTTACACACTCCCGGGGACCCCTGTAAATATTCACACACTCCCGGGGACCCCTGTAAATATTCACACACTCCCGGGGACCCCTGTAAATATTCACACACTCCCGGGGACCCCTGTAAATATTCACACACTCCCGGGGACCCCTGTAAATACTCAAACACTCCCGGGGTCTCCTGTAAATATTCACACACTCCCGGTGACCCCTGGAAATATTCACACACTCCCGGGGACCCCTGTAAGTATTCACACACTCCCGGGGACCCCTGTAAATATTCACACACTCCCGGGGACACCTGTAAATATTCACACACTCCCGGTGACCTCTGTAAATATTCACACACTCCCGGGGACCCCTGTAAATATTGACACAATCCCGGGGACCCCTGTAAATATTCACTCACTCCTGGGGACCCCTGGAAATATTCACACACTCCGCGGTCCCCTGTAAATATTGACACACTCCCGGGGAGCTTGGAAATATTCACTCACTCCTGGGGACCCCTGTAAATATTCACACACTCCCGGGGACCCCTGTAAATATTGACACACTCCCGGTGACCCCTATAAATATTCACTCACTCCCGGGGACCCCTGTAAATATTCACACACACCCGGTGACCCCTGTAAATATTCACTCACTCCCGGGGACCCCTGTAAATATTCACTCACTCCCGGGGACCCCTTTAAATATTCAGCACTCCCGTGGACCTCTGTAAATATTCACACACTCCCGTGGACCTCTGTAAATATTCACACACTCCCGTGGACCTCTGTAAATATTCACAGACTCCTGGGGACCCCTGGAAATATTCACACACTCCGTGGTCCCCTGTTAATATCACAGACTCCTGGGAACCCCTGTAAATAGTCACACACTCCCGGTGACCCCTGTAAATATTCACTCATTCCATGGGACCCCTGTAAATATTCACTCGTTCCCGGGGACCCCTGTAAATATTCACACACTCCCGGTGACCCCTGTAAATATTCACACACACCCGGTGACCCCTATAAATATTCACTCACTCCCGGGGACCCCTGTAAATATTTACTCGCTCCCGGGGACCCCTGTAACTATTCACACACTCCATGGGACCCCTGTAAATATTCACACACTCCCGGGGACCCCTGTAAATAACACAGACTCCCGGGGACCCCTGTAAATATATTCACTCTCCCGGAGACCCCTGTCAATATAGACACCCTTCCTGGGACCCCTGTAAATATTCACACACTCCCGGGGACCCCTGTAAATATCACAGACTCTCGGGGACCCCTGTAAATATAGACACACTTCCGGGGACCCCTGTCAATATAGACACACTTCCGGGGACCCCTGTCAATATAGACACACTCCCGGTGACCTCTGTAAATATTGACACACTCCCAGGGACCCCTGTAAATACTCAAATACGACATGGGACCCCTGGAAATATTCACACAATCCCGGTGACCCCTGTAAATATTGACACACTCCCGGGGACCCCTGTAAATATTCACTCACTCCTGGGTACCCCTGTAAATATTCACACACTCCGGGGACCCCTGGAAATATTCACACTCTCCCGGGGACCCCTGTTAATATCACAGACTCCCGGGGACCCCTGTAAATAGTCACACACTCCCGGTGACCCCTGTAAATATTCACTCACTTGTGGGGACCCCTGTAAATATTCACACTCTCCCGGGGACCCCTGTAAATATTCACACACTCCCGGGCACCCCTGTAAATATTCACACACTCCCGGGGACCCCTGTAAATATTCACAAACTCAAGGTGACCCCTGTAAATATTCACACACTCCCGGGGACCCCTGTCAATATAGACACACTCCCGGGGACCCCTGTAAATATTCACACACTCCTGGGGACCAATGGTAATATTCACACGTTCCCGGGGACCCCTGTAAATATTCACACGTTCCCGCGGACCCCTGTAAACACACAATCCCGGGGACCCCTGTAAATATAGACAAATTTCCCGGGGACCCCATTAAATATTCACACACTACTGGGGACCCCTGTAAATATTCACTCACTCCCGGGGACCCCTGTAAATATTCACACACTCCATGGGACCCCTGTAAATATTCACACACTCCTGGGGACACCTGTAAATATTCACAAACTCCATGGGACCCCTGTAAATATTCACACACTACTGGGGACCCCTGTAAATATTCACACACTCCTGGGGACCCCTGTAAATATTCACAAACTCCATGGGACCCCTGTAAATATTCACACACTCCTGGGGACACCTGTAAATATTCACAAACTCCATGGGACCCCTGTAAATATTCACACACTCCCGGGGACCCCTGTAAATATTCACACACTCCTGGGGACCCCTGTAAATATTCACAAACTCCATGGGACCCCTGTAAATATTGACACACTCCCGGGGACCCCTGTAAATATTCACACACTCCCTGGGACCCCTGTAAATATTCACACACTCCCTGGGACCCCTGTAAATATTCACACACTCCCGGGGACCCCTGGAAAAATTTACACACTCCCTGGGACCCCTGTAAATATTCACTCACTCCCGTGGACCCCTGTAAATATTCACTCACTCCTGGTGACCCCTGTAAATATTCACACACTCCCGGGGACCCCTGTAAATATTCACTCACTCCCGGGGACCCCTTTAAATATTCAGCACTCCCGTGGACCTCTGTAAATATTCACACACTCCCGTGGACCTCTGTAAATATTCACACACTCCCGTGGACCTCTGTAAATATTCACAGACTCCTGGGGACCCCTGTAAATATTCACTCACTCCCGGGGACCCCTGGAAATATTCACTCACTCCCGTGGACCTCTGTAAATATTCACAGACTCCTGGGGTCCCCTGTGAATAGTCACTCACTCCCGGGGACCCCTGTTAATATCACAGACTCCCGTGGACCTCTGTAAATATTCACTCACTCCCGTGGACCTCTGTAAATATTCACACACTCCGGGGACCCCTGTAAATATTCACACACTCCGGGGACCCCATGAAATATTCACACACTCCGGGGTCCCCTGTGAATAGTCACTCACTCCTGGGGACCCCTGTTAATATCACAGACTCCCGGGGACCCCTGTTAATATCACAGACTCCCGGGGGCCCCTGTAAATATTCACACACTCCCGGGGACCCCTGTAAATAACACAGACTCCCGGGGACCCCTGTAAATATTGACACACTCCCGGGGACCCCTGTAAATATATTCACTCTCCCGGAGACCCCTGTCAATATAGACACTCTCCCGGGGACCCCTGTAAATATTCACACACTCCCTGGGACCCCTGTAAATATTCATACACTCCCGGGGACCCCTGTAAATATTCACACACTCCCGGGGACCCCTGTAAATATTCACACACTCCCGGGGACCCCTGTAAATATTCACACACTCCCTGGGAGCCCTGTAAATATTCACACACTCCCGGGGACCACTGTAAATATCACAGACTCTCGGGGACCCCTGTAAATATAGATACACTTCCGGGGACCCATGTCAATATAGACACACTCCCGGTGACCTCTGTAAATATTGACACACTCCCAGGGACCCCTGTAAATACTCAAATACTACATGGGACCCCTGTAAATATTGACACACTCCCGGGGACCCCTGTAAATATTCACTCACTCCTGGGTACCCCTGTAAATATTCACACACTCCCGGGGACCCCTGTAAATAACACAAACTCCCGGGTACCCCTGTAAATATTGACACACTCCCGGGGACCCCTGTAAATATATTCACTCTCCCGGGGACCCCTGTAAATATTCACACACTCCCGGGGAACCCTGTAAATATTCACACACTCCCTGGGAGCCCTGTAAATATTCACACACTCCCGGGGACCCCTGTAAATATCACAGACTCTCGGGGACCCCTGTAAATATAGACACACTTCCGGGGACCCATGTCAATATAGACACACTCCCGGTGACCTCTGTAAACATTGACACACTCCCAGGGACCCCTGTAAATACTCACTCACTCCTGGGTACCCCTGTAAATATTCACACACTCCGCGGACCCCTGGAAATATTCACACACTCCCGGGGACCTCTATAAATATTCACTCACTCCCGGGGACCCCTGTAAATATTCACAGACTCCCGGTGACCCCTGCAAATATTTACTCACTCTCGGGGACCTCTATAAATATTCACTCACGCCCGGGGACCGCAGTAAATATTCACACACTCCATGAGACCCCTGCAAATATTCACACACTCCCGGGGACCCCTGTAAATATTCACACACTCCCGGGGATTCCTGTAAATATTGACACACTCCCGGGGACCCCTGTAAATATATACACTGTCCCGGGGACCCCAGTAAATATAGACACACTCCCGGGGACCCCTGTAAATAACACAGACTCCCGGTGACCTCTGTAAATATTGACACACTCCCAGGGACCCCTGTAAATATTCACTCACTCCTGAGGACCTCTGTAAATATTCACACACTCCCGGGGACCCCTGTAAATATTCACTCACTCCTGGGGACCCCTGTAAATATTCACACACTCCCGGGGACCCCTGTAAATATTCACTCACTCCTGGGGACCCCTGTAAATATTCACACAATCCCGGGGACCCCTGTAAATATTCACACACTCCTGGTGACCCCTGTAAATATTCACACACTCCTGGTGACCCCTGTAAATATTCACACACTCCCTGGGACCCCTGTAAATATTCACTCACTCCCGGGGACCCCTGTAAATATTCACACACTCCCGGGGACCCCTGTAAATAACACAGACTCCCGGGGACCCCTGTAAATATATTTACTCTCCCGGAGACCCCTGTCAATATAGACACTCTCCCGGGGACCCCTGTAAATATTCACACACTCCCTGGGACCCCTGTAAATATTCATACACTCCCGAGGACCCCTGTAAATATTCACACACTCCCGGGGACCCCTGTAAATATTCACACACTCCCGGGGACCCCTGTAAACATTCACACATTCCCTGGGAGCCCTGTAAATATTCACACACTCCCGGGGACCCCTGTAAATATCACAGACTCTCGGGGACCCCTGTAAATATAGACACACTTCCGGGGACCCATGTCAATATCGACACTCTCCCGGTGACCTCTGTAAATATTGACACACTCCCAGGGACCCCTGTAAATACTCAAATACTACATGGGACCCCTGTAAATATTGACACACTCCCGGGGACCCCTGTAAATATTCACTCACTCCTGGGTACCCCTGTAAATATTCACACACTCCGGGGACCCCTGGAAATTTTCACACACTCCCGGGGACCCCTGTTAATATCACAGACTCCCGGGGACCCCTGTAAATATTCACACACTCCGGGGACCCCTGTAAATATTCGCAGACTCTCGGTGACCCCTGTAAATATTTACTCACTCCAGGGGACCGCAGTAAATATTCACACACTCCATGAGACCCCTGCAAATATTCACACACTCCCGGGGACCCCTGTAAATATTCACACACTCCCGGGGATTCCTGTAAATATTGACACACTCCCGGGGACCCCTGTAAATATATACACTGTCCCGGGGACCCCAGTAAATATAGACACACTTCCGGGGACCCCTGTAAATAACACAGACTCCCGGTGACCTCTGTAAATATTGACACACTCCCAGGGACCCCTGTAAATACTCAAACACGACATGGGACCCCTGTAAATATTCACACAATCCCGGGGACCCCTGTAAATATATTCACTCTCCTGGAGACCCCTGTCAATATAGACACACTCCCGGGGACCTCTGTAAATATTGACACACTCCCAGGGACCCCTGTAAATACGCAAACACTACATGGGACCCTGTAAATATTCACACACTCCCGGGGACCCCTGTTAATATCACAGACTCCCGGGGACCCCTGTAAATATTCACACACTCCGGGGACCCCTGTAAATATTCACAGACTCCCGGTGACCCCTGTAAATATTTACTCACTCTCGGGGACCCATATAAATATTCACTCACTCCCGGGGACCGCAGTAAATATTCACACACTCCATGAGACACCTGCAAATATTCACTCACTCCCGGGGACCCCTGTAAATAACACAGACTCCCGGTGACCTCTGTAAATATTGACACACTCCCAGGGACCCCTGTAAATACTCAAACACGACATGGGACCCCTGTAAATATTCACACAATCCCGGGGACCCCTGTAAATATATTCACTCCCCTGGAGACCCCTGTCAATATAGACACACTCCCGGGGACCCCTGTAAACATTCACACACTCCCGGTGACCTCAGTAAATATTGACACACTCCCAGGGACCCCTGTAAATACGCAAACACTACATGGGACCCCTGTAAATATTCACACAATCCTGGTGACCCCTGTAAATATAGACACACTCCCGGGGACCCGTGTAAATATTCACACACTCCGGGGACCCCTGGAAATATTCACACACTCCCGGGGACCACTGTTAATATCACAGACTCCTGGGGACCCCTGTAAATAGTCACACACTCCCGGTGAGCCCTGTAAATATTCACTCACTCGCAGGGACCCCTGTAAATATTCACACTCTCCCGGGGACCCCTGTAAATATTCACACACTCCCGGTGACCCCTATAAATATTCACTTTCTCCCGGGGATCCCTGTAAATATTTACTCGCTCCCGGGGACCCCTGTAAATATTCACACACTCCATGAGACCCCTGTAAATATTCACACACTCCCGGCGACCCCTGTAACTATTCACACACTCCCGGGGACCCCTGTAAATATTCACACACTCCCGGTGACCCCTGTAAATATTCATACACTCCCGGGGACCCCTGTAAATATTCACACACTCCCGGTGACCCCTGTAAATATTCACACACTCCCGTGGATCCCTGTAAATAACACAGACTCCCGGGGACCCCTGTAAATATATTCACTCTCCCGGAGACCCCTGTCAATATAGACACACTCCCGGGGACCCCTGTAAATATCACAGACTCTCGGGGACCCCTGTAAATATAGACACACTTCCAGGGACCCCTGTCAATATAGACACACTCCCGGTGACCTCTGTAAATATTGACACACTCCCAGGGACCCCTGTAAATACTCAAATACTACATGGGACCCCTGGAAATATTCACACAATCCCGGTGACCCCTGTAAATATTCACACACTCCAGGGACCCCTGCAAATATTCACACACTCGTGGGGACCCCTGTAAATATTCACAGACTCCCGGTGACCCCGGTAAATATTCTCTCACTCTCGGGGACCCCAGTAAATATTCACTCACTCCCGGGGACCCCAGTAAATATTCACACACTCCATGAGACCCCTGCAAATATTGACACACTCCCGGGGACCCCTGTAAATATTCGCTCACTCCTGAGGAACCCTGTAAATATTCACACATTCCCGGGGACCCCTGTAAATATTAACTCACTCCCGGGGACCCCTGTAAATACTCACACACTCCCGGGGACCTCTGTAAATATTCACACACTCCCAGGGACCCCTGCAAATATCACAGACTCTCGGGGACTCCTGTAAATATAGACACACTTCCGGGGACCCCTGTCAATATAGACACACTCCCGGGGACCCCTGTAAATATTCACACACTCCCGGTGACCTCTGTAAATATTGACACACTCCCGGGGACCCCTGTAAATATTCACACACTCCCGGTGACCCCTGTAAATATTCACACACTCCGGGGACCCCTGGAAATATTCACACACTCCGGGGACCCCTGTTAATATCACAGACTCCCGGGGACCCCTGTAAATAGTCACACACTCCCGGTGACCCCTGTAAATTTCACACACTCACGGGGACCCCTGTAAATATTCACATGTTCCCGGGGGCCCCTGTAAATAATCACACACTCCCGGGGACCCCTGTAAATATTCACACGTTCCCGGGGACCCCTGTAAATATTCACACACAACATGGGACCCCTGTAAATATTCACACACTCCCGGGGACCCCTGTAAATATTCACACGTTCCCGGGGACCCCTGTAAATATTCACACACTCCCGTGGACCCCTGTAAATATTCACACACTCCCGGGGACCCCTGTCAATATTGACACACCCCCGGGGACCCCTGTAAATATTCACACACTCCCGGGGACCCCTGTAAAATTCACACACTCCTGGGGACCCCTGTAAATATTTACTCACTTCCGGGGACCCCTGTAAATACTCACACACTCCCGGGGACCCCTGTAAAATTCACACACTCCTGCGGACCCCTGTAAATATTTACTCACTTCCGGGGACCCCTGTAAATATTCACACACTCGTGGAGACCCCTGTAAATATTCACAGACTCCCGGTGACCCCGGTAAATATTCTCTCACTCTCGGGGACCTCAGTAAATATTCACTCACTCCCGGGGACCCCAGTAAATATTCACACACTCCATGAGACCCCTGCAAATATCGACACACTCCCGGGGACCCCTGTAAATATTCGCTCACTCCTGAGGAACCCTGTAAATATTCACACATTCCCGGGGACCCCTGTAAATATTCACTCACTCCCGGGGACCCCTGTAAATAACACAGACTCCCGGTGACCTCTGTAAATATTGACACACTCCCAGGGACCCCTGTAAATATTCACTCACTCCTGAGGACCTCTGTAAATATTCACACACTCCCGGGGACCCCTGTAAATATTCACTCACTCCTGGGGACCCCTGTAAATATTCACACACTCCCGGGGACCCCTGTAAATATTCACTCACTCCTGGGGACCCCTGTAAATATTCACACAATCCCGGGGACCCCTGTAAATATTCACACACTCCTGGTGACCCCTGTAAATATTCACACACTCCTGGTGACCCCTGTAAATATTCACACACTCCCTGGGACCCCTGTAAATATTCACTCACTCCCGGGGACCCCTGTAAATATTCACACACTCCCGGGGACCCCTGTAAATAACACAGACTCCCGGGGACCCCTGTAAATATATTTACTCTCCCGGAGACCCCTGTCAATATAGACACTCTCCCGGGGACCCCTGTAAATATTCACACACTCCCTGGGACCCCTGTAAATATTCATACACTCCCGAGGACCCCTGTAAATATTCACACACTCCCGGGGACCCCTGTAAATATTCACACACTCCCGGGGACCCCTGTAAATATTCACACATTCCCTGGGAGCCCTGTAAATATTCACACACTCCCGGGGACCCCTGTAAATATCACAGACTCTCGGGGACCCCTCTAAATATAGACACACTTCCGGGGACCCATGTCAATATCGACACTCTCCCGGTGACCTCTGTAAATATTGACACACTCCCAGGGACCCCTGTAAATACTCAAATACTACATGGGACCCCTGTAAATATTGACACACTCCCGGGGACCCCTGTAAATATTCACTCACTCCTGGGTACCCCTGTAAATATTCACACACTCCGGGGACCCCTGGAAATTTTCACACACTCCCGGGGACCCCTGTTAATATCACAGACTCCCGGGGACCCCTGTAAATATTCACACACTCCGGGGACCCCTGTAAATATTCACAGACTCTCGGTGACCCCTGTAAATATTTACTCACTCCCGGGGACCGCAGTAAATATTCACACACTCCATGAGACCCCTGCAAATATTCACACACTCCCGGGGACCCCTGTAAATATTCACACACTCCCGGGGATTCCTGTAAATATTGACACACTCCCGGGGACCCCTGTAAATATATACACTGTCCCGGGGACCCCAGTAAATATAGACACACTTCCGGGGACCCCTGTAAATAACACAGACTCCCGGTGACCTCTGTAAATATTGACACACTCCCAGGGACCCCTGTAAATACTCAAACACGACATGGGACCCCTGTAAATATTCACACAATCCCGGGGACCCCTGTAAATATATTCACTCTCCTGGAGACCCCTGTCAATATAGACACACTCCCGGGGACCTCTGTAAATATTGACACACTCCCAGGGACCCCTGTAAATACTCAAATACTACATGGGACCCCTGTAAATATTCACACACTCCCGGGGACCCCTGTTAATATCACAGACTCCCGGGGACCCCTGTAAATATTCACACACTCCGGGGACCCCTGTAAATATTCACAGACTCCCGGTGACCCCTGTAAATATTTACTCACTCTCGGGGACCCATATAAATATTCACTCACTCCCGGGGACCGCAGTAAATATTCACACACTCCATGAGACACCTGCAAATATTCACTCACTCCCGGGGACCCCTGTAAATAACACAGACTCCCGGTGACCTCTGTAAATATTGACACACTCCCAGGGACCCCTGTAAATACTCAAACACGACATGGGACCCCTGTAAATAGTCACACACTCCCGGTGACCCCTGTAAATTTCACACACTCACGGGGACCCCTGTAAATATTCACATGTTCCCGGGGGCCCCTGTAAATAATCACACACTCCCGGGGACCCCTGTAAATATTCACACGTTCCCGGGGACCCCTGTAAATATTCACACACAACATGGGACCCCTGTAAATATTCACACACTCCCGGGGACCCCTGTAAATATTCACACGTTCCCGGGGACCCCTGTAAATATTCACACACTCCCGTGGACCCCTGTAAATATTCACACACTCCCGGGGACCCCTGTCAATATTGACACACCCCCGGGGACCCCTGTAAATATTCACACACTCCCGGGGACCCCTGTAAAATTCACACACTCCTGGGGACCCCTGTAAATATTTACTCACTTCCGGGGACCCCTGTAAATACTCACACACTCCCGGGGACCCCTGTAAAATTCACACACTCCTGCGGACCCCTGTAAATATTTACTCACTTCCGGGGACCCCTGTAAATATTCACACACTCGTGGAGACCCCTGTAAATATTCACAGACTCCCGGTGACCCCGGTAAATATTCTCTCACTCTCGGGGACCTCAGTAAATATTCACTCACTCCCGGGGACCCCAGTAAATATTCACACACTCCATGAGACCCCTGCAAATATCGACACACTCCCGGGGACCCCTGTAAATATTCGCTCACTCCTGAGGAACCCTGTAAATATTCACACATTCCCGGGGACCCCTGTAAATATTCACTCACTCCCGGGGACCCCTGTAAATAACACAGACTCCCGGTGACCTCTGTAAATATTGACACACTCCCAGGGACCCCTGTAAATATTCACTCACTCCTGAGGACCTCTGTAAATATTCACACACTCCCGGGGACCCCTGTAAATATTCACTCACTCCTGGGGACCCCTGTAAATATTCACACACTCCCGGGGACCCCTGTAAATATTCACTCACTCCTGGGGACCCCTGTAAATATTCACACAATCCCGGGGACCCCTGTAAATATTCACACACTCCTGGTGACCCCTGTAAATATTCACACACTCCTGGTGACCCCTGTAAATATTCACACACTCCCTGGGACCCCTGTAAATATTCACTCACTCCCGGGGACCCCTGTAAATATTCACACACTCCCGGGGACCCCTGTAAATAACACAGACTCCCGGGGACCCCTGTAAATATATTTACTCTCCCGGAGACCCCTGTCAATATAGACACTCTCCCGGGGACCCCTGTAAATATTCACACACTCCCTGGGACCCCTGTAAATATTCATACACTCCCGAGGACCCCTGTAAATATTCACACACTCCCGGGGACCCCTGTAAATATTCACACACTCCCGGGGACCCCTGTAAATATTCACACATTCCCTGGGAGCCCTGTAAATATTCACACACTCCCGGGGACCCCTGTAAATATCACAGACTCTCGGGGACCCCTCTAAATATAGACACACTTCCGGGGACCCATGTCAATATCGACACTCTCCCGGTGACCTCTGTAAATATTGACACACTCCCAGGGACCCCTGTAAATACTCAAATACTACATGGGACCCCTGTAAATATTGACACACTCCCGGGGACCCCTGTAAATATTCACTCACTCCTGGGTACCCCTGTAAATATTCACACACTCCGGGGACCCCTGGAAATTTTCATACACTCCCGGGGACCCCTGTTAATATCACAGACTCCCGGGGACCCCTGTAAATATTCACACACTCCGGGGACCCCTGTAAATATTCACAGACTCTCGGTGACCCCTGTAAATATTTACTCACTCCCGGGGACCGCAATAAATATTCACACACTCCATGAGACCCCTGCAAATATTCACACACTCCCGGGGACCCCTGTAAATATTCACACACTCCCGGGGATTCCTGTAAATATTGACACACTCCCGGGGAGCCCTGTAAATATATACACTGTCCCGGGGACCCCAGTAAATATAGACACACTTCCGGGGACCCCTGTAAATAACACAGACTCCCGGTGACCTCTGTAAATATTGACACACTCCCAGGGACCCCTGTAAATACTCAAACACGACATGGGACCCCTGTAAATATTCACACAATCCCGGGGACCCCTGTAAATATATTCACTCTCCTGGAGACCCCTGTCAATATAGACACACTCCCGGGGACCTCTGTAAATATTGACACACTCCCAGGGACCCCTGTAAATACTCAAATACTACATGGGACCCCTGTAAATATTCACACACTCCCGGGGACCCCTGTTAATATCACAGACTCCCGGGGACCCCTGTAAATATTCACACACTCCGGGGACCCCTGTAAATATTCACAGACTCCCGGTGACCCCTGTAAATATTTACTCACTCTCGGGGACCCATATAAATATTCACTCACTCCCGGGGACCGCAGTAAATATTCACACACTCCATGAGACACCTGCAAATATTCACTCACTCCCGGGGACCCCTGTAAATAACACAGACTCCCGGTGACCTCTGTAAATATTGACACACTCCCAGGGACCCCTGTAAATACTCAAACACGACATGGGACCCCTGTAAATATTCACACAATCCCGGGGACCCCTGTAAATATATTCACTCCCCTGGAGACCCCTGTCAATATAGACACACTCCCGGGGACCCCTGTAAACATTCACACACTCCCGGTGACCTCTGTAAATATTGACACACTCCCAGGGACCCCTGTAAATACGCAAACAATACATGGGACCCCTGTAAATATTCACACAATCCTGGTGACCCCTGTAAATATAGACACACTCCCGGGGACCCGTGTAAATATTCACACACTCCGGGGACCCCTGGAAATATTCACACACTCCCGGGGACCACTGTTAATATCACAGACTCCTGGGGACCCCTGTAAATAGTCACACACTCCCGGTGAGCCCTGTAAATATTCACTCACTCGCAGGGACCCCTGTAAATATTCACACTCTCCCGGGGACCCCTGTAAATATTCACACACTCCCGGTGACCCCTATAAATATTCACTTTCTCCCGGGGATCCCTGTAAATATTTACTCGCTCCCGGGGACCCCTGTAAATATTCACACACTCCATGAGACCCCTGTAAATATTCACACACTCCCGGCGACCCCTGTAACTATTCACACACTCCCGGGGACCCCTGTAAATATTCACACACTCCCGGTGACCCCTGTAAATATTCATACACTCCCGGGGACCCCTGTAAATATTCACACACTCCCGGTGACCCCTGTAAATATTCACACACTCCCGTGGATCCCTGTAAATAACACAGACTCCCGGGGACCCCTGTAAATATAGACACACTTCCAGGGACCCCTGTCAATATAGACACACTCCCGGTGACCTCTGTAAATATTGACACACTCCCAGGGACCCCTGTAAATACTCAAATACTACATGGGACCCCTGGAAATATTCACACAATCCCGGTGACCCCTGTAAATATTCACACACTCCAGGGACCCCTGCAAATATTCACACACTCGTGGGGACCCCTGTAAATATTCACAGACTCCCGGTGACCCCGGTAAATATTCTCTCACTCTCGGGGACCCCAGTAAATATTCACTCACTCCCGGGGACCCCAGTAAATATTCACACACTCCATGAGACCCCTGCAAATATTGACACACTCCCGGGGACCCCTGTAAATATTCGCTCACTCCTGAGGAACCCTGTAAATATTCACACAGTCCCGGGGACCCCTGTAAATATTCACTCACTCCCGGGGACCCCTGTAAATACTCACACACTCCCGGGGACCTCTGTAAATATTCACACTCTCCCGGAGTACTCTGTCAATATTGACACACTCCCTGGGACCCCTGTAAATATTCACACACTCCCGGGGACCGCTGCAAATATCACAGACTCTCGGGGACTCCTGTAAATATAGACACACTTCCGGGGACCCCTGTCAATATAGACACACTCCCGGGGACCCCTGTAAATAGTCACACACTCCCGGGGACCCCTGTAAATATTCACACACTCCCGGTGACCTCTGTAAATATTGACACACTCCCGGGGACCCCTGTAAATATTCACACACTCCCGGTGACCCCTGTAAATATTCACACACTCCGGGGACCCCTGGAAATATTCACACACTCCGGGGACCCCTGTTAATATCACAGACTCCCGGGGACCCCTGTAAATAGTCACACACTCCCGGTGACCCCTGTAAATTTCACACACTCACGGGGACCCCTGTAAATATTCACATGTTCCCGGGGGCCCCTGTAAATAATCACACACTCCCGGGGACCCCTGCAAATATTCACACGTTCCCGGGGACCCCTGTAAATATTCACACACTACATGGGACCCCTGTAAATATTCACACACTCCCGGGGACCCCTGTAAATATTCACACGTTCCCGGGGACCCCTGTAAATATTCACACACTCCCGTGGACCCCTGTAAATATTCACACACTCCCGGGGACCCCTGTCAATATTGACACACCCCCGGGGACCCCTGTAAATATTCACACACTCCCGGGGACCCCTGTAAAATTCACACACTCCTGGGGACCCCTGTAAATATTTACTCACTTCCGGGGACCCCTGTAAATACTCACACACTCCCGGGGACCCCTGTAAAATTCACACACTCCTGCGGACCCCTGTAAATATTTACTCACTTCCGGGGACCCCTGTAAATATTCACACACTCGTGGGGACCCCTGTAAATATTCACAGACTCCCGGTGACCCCGATAAATATTCTCTCACTCTCGGGGACCCCAGTAAATATTCACTCACTCCCGGGGACCCCAGTAAATATTCACACACTCCATGAGACCCCTGCAAATATTGACACACTCCCGGGGACCCCTGTAAATATTCGCTCACTCCTGAGGAACCCTGTAAATATTCACACATTCCCGGGGACCCCTGTAAATATTCACTCACTCCCGGGGACCCCTGTAAATACTCACACACTCCCGGGGACCTCTGTAAATATTCACACTCTCCCGGAGTCCCCTGTCAATATTGACACACTCCCTGGGACCCCTGTAAATATTCACACACTCCCGGGGACCCCTGCAAATATCACAGACTCTTGGGGACTCCTGTAAATATAGACACACTTCCGGGGACCCCTGTCAATATAGACACACTCCCGGGGACCCCTGTAAATAGTCACACACTCCCGGGGACCCCTGTAAATATTCACACACTCCCGGTGACCTCTGTAAATATTGACACACTCCCGGGGACCCCTGTAAATATTCACACACTCCCGGTGACCCCTGTAAATATTCACACACTCCGGGGACCCCTGGAAATATTCACACACTCCGGGGACCCCTGTTAATATCACAGACTCCCGGGGACCCCTGTAAATAGTCACACACTCCCGGTGACCCCTGTAAATTTCACACACTCACGGGGACCCCTGTAAATATTCACATGTTCCCGGGGGCCCCTGTAAATAATCACACACTCCCGGGGACCCCTGTAAATATTCACACGTTCCCGGGGACCCCTGTAAATATTCACACACTACATGGGACCCCTGTCAATATTGACACACCCCCGGGGACCCCTGTAAATATTCACACACTTCCGGGGACCCCTGTAAAATTCACACACTCCTGGGGACCCCTGTAAATATTTACTCACTTCCGGGGACCCCTGTAAATACTCACACACTCCCGGGGACCCCTGTAAAATTCACACACTCCTGGGGACCCCTGTAAATATTTACTCACTTCCGGGGACCCCTGTAAATATTCATACACTCCTGGGGACCCCTGTAAATATTCACTCACTCCCGGGGACCCCTGTAAATATTCACTCACTCCCGGGGACCTCTGTAAATATTCACTCACTCCCAGGGACCCCGTAAATATTCATTCAGTCCCGGGGACCCCTGTAAATATTCACTCACTCCCGGGGACCACTGTAAATATTCATTCACTCCTGGGGACCCCTGTAAATATTCTCTCACTCCCGGGGACCCCTGTAAATATTCACTCACTCCCAGGGACCCCTGTAAATATTCATTCACTCCCGGGGACCCCTGTAAATATTCACTCACTCCCGGGGACCCCTGTAAATATTCACACACTCCCGGGGACCCCTGTAAATATTCACACACTCCCGGGGACCCCTGAAAATATTCACTCACTCCCAGGGACCCCTGTAAATATTCACACGCTCCCAGGGACCCCTGTAAATATTCACACACTCCCAGGGACCCCTGTAAATATTGACTCACTCCCGGGGACCCCTGTAAATATTCACTCACTCCCGTGGACCCCTGTAAATATTCACTCACTCCCGGGGACCCCCTGTAAATATTCACACACTCTCGGGGACCCCTGTAAATATTCACACACTCCCGGGGACTCCTGTAAATATTCACACACTCCCGGGGAGCCCTGTAAATATTCATACACTCCCGGGGAACCCTGTAAATATTCACACGCTCCCGGGGACCCCAGTAAATATAGACTCACTCCCGGGGACCCCTGTAAATACTCACACACTCCCGGGGACCACTGTAAAATTCACACACTCCTGGGGACCCCTGTAAATATTTACTCACTCCCGGGGACCCCTGTAAATATTCACACACTCCCGGGGACCCCTGTAAATATTTACTCACTCCCGGCGACCACTTTAAATATTCACACACTCCCAGGCACCCCTGTAAATATTCACACACTGGGACACTGGTAAACACTGACTCCTGGGGATCCCGGGTAAATATTCACATGCTCCTGGGGACACCTATAAACTTTCATTCACTCATGGCGACCCCTTTCACAATCACTCCCGGGGACCCCTGACAATATTGACACATTCCCGGGGACCCCTGTAAATATAAACACATTCCCGGGGACCCCTGTAAATATTCACACATTCCTAGGGACCCTTGTAAATATTCACACACTCCCGGGGACCCCTGTAAATATTCACACACTCCATGGGACCCCTGTAAATATTCACACTCTCCCAGGGATCCCTGTAAATACTCACACACTACATGGGACCCCTGTAAATATTCACACTCTCGCGGGGACCCCTGTAAATTTTCACACACTCCCGGGGACGCCTGTAAATATTCACACACTCCTGGGGATTGCTGTAAATATTCACAGATTCCCGGGGACCCCTGTAAATATTCACACACTCCCGGGGACCCCTGTAAATAATCACTCACTCCTGGGGACCCCTGTAAATATTCACACACTCCCGGGGACCCCTGTAAATATTCACTCACTTCCGGGTCCCCTGTAAATATTCACACACTCCCGGGAACCCCTGTAAATATTCACACACTTCCGGGGACCCCTGTAAACACACACTCCCGGGGACCCCTGTAAATATTCACACACTCTCGGTTACTCCTGTAAATATTCACACACTCCCCGGCAACCCTGTAAATATTCACACACTGGGACACTGGTAAACACTCACACCCGGGAACCCCCGGTAAATATTCACATGCTCTTGGAGACCCCTGTAAATATTCACTCACTCCTGGGGACCCCTTTAACACTCACACCCGGGGACCCCTGACACTATTGACACATTCCCGGGGATCCCTGTAAACACACAATCCCGGTGACCCCTGTAAATATAGACACACTCCTGGGGACCCCTGTAAATATTGACACACTCCCGGGGACCCCTGTAAATATTCACACACTCCCGGTGACCCCTGTAAATATTCACACACTCCCGTGGATCCCTGTAAATAACACAGACTCCCGGGGACCCCTGTAAATATATTCACTCTCCCGGAGACCCCTGTCAATATAGACACACTCCCGGGGACCCCTGTAAATATCACAGACTCTCGGGGACCCCTGTAAATATAGACACACTTCCGGGGACCCCTGTCAATATAGACACACTCCCGGTGACCTCTGTAAATATTGACACACTCCCAGGGACCCCTGTAAATACTCAAATACTACATGGGACCCCTGGAAATATTCACACAATCCCGGTGACCCCTGTAAATATTCACACACTCCAGGGACCCCTGTAAATATTCACACACTCGTGGGGACCCTTGTAAATATTCACAGACTCCCGGTGACCCCGGTAAATATTCTCTCACTCTCGGGGACCCCAGTAAATATTCACTCACTCCCGGGGACCCCAGTAAATATTCACACACTCCATGAGACCCCTGCAAATATTGACACACTCCCGGGGACCCCTGTAACTATTCACACACTCCATGGGACCCCTGTAAATATTCGCTCACTCCTGAGGAACCCTGTAAATATTCACACATTCCCGGGGACCCCTGTAAATATTCACTCACTCCCGGGGACCCCTATAAATACTCACACACTCCCGGGGACCTCTGTAAATATTCACTCACTCCCGGGGACCCCTATAAATACTCACACACTCCAGGGGACCTCTGTAAATATTCACACTCTCCCGGAGTCCCCTGTCAATATTGACACACTCCCTGGGACCCCTGTAAATATTCACACACTCCCGGGGACCCCTGCAAATATAGACACACTTCCGGGGAACCCTGTCAATATAGACACACTCCCGGGGACCCCTGTAAATATTCACACACTCCCGGTGACCCCTGTAAATATTCACACACTCCCGGTGACCCCTGTAAATATTCACACACTCCGGGGACCCCTGTTAATATCACAGACTCCCGGTGACCCCTGTAAATATTCACACACTCACGGGGACCCCTGTAAATATTCACATGTTCCCGGGGGCCCCTGTAAATAATCACACTCTCCCGGGGACCCCTGTAAATATTCACACGTTCCCGGGGACCCCTGTAAATATTCACACACTCCCGGGGACCCCTGTAAATATTCACACGTTCCCGGGGACCCCTGTAAATATTCACACACTCCTGGGGACCCCTGTAAATATTTACTCACTTCCGGGGACCCCTGTAAATATTCACACACTCCCGGGGACCCCTGTAAATATTCACACACTCCCGGGGACCCCTGTAAATACTCACACACTCCTGGGGACCCCTGTAAATATTTACTCACTTCCGGGGACCCCTGTAAATATTCACACACTCCCGGGGACCCCTGTAAATATTCACACACTCCCGGGGACCCCTGTAAATACTCACACACTCCTGGGGACCCCTGTAAATATTTACTCACTTCCGGGGACCCCTGTAAATATTCACACACTCCCGGGGACCCCTGTAAATATTCACTCACTCCCGGGGACCACTGTAAATATTCATTCACTCCCGAGGACCCCTGTAAATATTCTCTCACTCCCGGGGACCCCTGTAAATATTCACTCACTCCCAGGGACCCCTGTAAATATTCATTCACTCCCGGGGACCCCTGTAAATATTCACTCACTCCCGGGGACCCCTGTAAATATTCACACACTCCCGGGGACCCCTGTAAATATTCACACACTCCCAGGGACCCCTGTAAATATTCACACACTCCCGGGGACTCCTGTAAATATTCACACACTCCCGTGGACCCCTGTAAATATTCACTCACTCCCGGGGACCCCCTGTAAATATTCACACACTCTCGGGGACCCCTGTAAATATTCACACACTCCCGGGGACTCCTGTAAATATTCACACACTCCCGTGGACCCCTGTAAATATTCACTCACTCCCGGGGACCCCCTGTAAATATTCACACACTCTCGGGGACCCCTGTAAATATTCACACACTCCCGGGGACTCCTGTAAATATTCACACACTCCCGGGGAGCCCTGTAAATATTCATACACTCCCGGGGAACCCTGTAAATATTCACACGCTCCCGGGGACCCCAGTAAATATAGACTCACTCCCGGGGACCCCTGTAAATACTCACACACTCCCGGGGACCACTGTAAAATTCACACACTCCTGGGGACCCCTGTAAATATTTACTCACTCCCGGGGACCCCTGTAAATATTCACACACTCCCGGGGACCCCTGTAAATATTTACTCACTCCCGGCGACCACTTTAAATATTCACACACTCCCAGGCACCCCTGTAAATATTCACACACTGGGACACTGGTAAACACTGACTCCTGGGGATCCCGAGTAAATATTCACATGCTCCTGGGGACACCTATAAACTTTCATTCACTCATGGCGACCCCTTTCACAATCACTCCCGGGGACCCCTGACAATATTGACACATTCCCGGGGACCCCTGTAAATATAAACACATTCCCGGGGACCCCTGTAAATATTCACACATTCCTAGGGACCCTTGTAAATATTCACACACTCCCGGGGACCCCTGTAAATATTCACACACTCCCGGGGACCCCTGTAAATACTCACACACTCCATGGGACCGCTGTAAATATTCACACTCTCCCAGGGATCCCTGTAAATACTCACACACTACATGGGACCCCTGTAAATATTCACACTCTCGCGGGGACCCCTGTAAATTTTCACACACTCCCGGGGACGCCTGTAAATATTCGCACACTCCTGGGGATTGCTGTAAATATTCACACATTCCCGGGGACCCCTGTAAATATTCACACACTCCCGGGGACCCCTGTAAATAATCACTCACTCCTGGGGACCCCTGTAAATATTCACACACTCCCGGGGACCCCTGTAAATATTCACTCACTTCCGGGTCCCCTGTAAATATTCACACACTCCCGGGAACCCCTGTAAATTTTCACACACTCCCGGGGACCCCTGTAAATATTCACACACTCCCGGGGACCCCTGTAAATATTCACACACTTCCGGGGACCCCTGTAAACACACACTCCCGGGGACCCCTGTAAATATTCACACACTCTCGGTTACTCCTGTAAATATTCACACACTCCCCGGCAACCCTGTAAATATTCACACACTGGGACACTGGTAAACACTCACACCCGGGAACCCCCGGTAAATATTCACATGCTCTTGGAGACCCCTGTAAATATTCACTCACTCCTGGGGACCCCTTTAACACTCACACCCGGGGACCCCTGACACTATTGACACATTCCCGGGGATCCCTGTAAACACACAATCCCGGTGACCCTTGTAAATATAGACACACTCCTGGGGACCCCTGTAAATATTGACACACTCCTGGGGACCCCTTTAAATATTCACACACTCCTGGGGACCCCTGTAAATATTCACACACTCCTGGGTACCCCTGTAAATATTCACACACACCTGGGGTCCCCTGTAAACATTCACACACTCCCGGGGAACCCAGTAAATATTCACACACTCACGGAGATCCCTGTAAATACTCACACACTACATGGGACCCCTGTAAATATTCACACACTCACGGGGACCCCTGTAAATAATCACACACTCCCGGGGACCCCTGTAAATATTCACGCACTCACGGGGATCCCTGTAAATACTCACACACTACATGGGACCCCTGTAAATATTCACACACACCCGGGGACCCAGTAAATATTCACACACTCCTGGGGGCCCCTGTAAATATTCACACACTCCATGGGACCCCTATAAATATTCACACTCTCCCGGGGACTCCTGTAAATACTCACACTACATGGGACCCCTGTAAATATTCACACACTCCCTGGGACCCCTGTAAATATTCGCACATTCCCGGGGACCCCTGTAAATATAGACACACTTCCGGGTCCCCTGTAAATATTGACACACTCCCGGGGACCCCTGTAAATATTCACACACTTAGGGGTCCCCTGTAAATATTCACACATTCCTGGGGACCCCTGTAAATATTCACATACTACTGGGGACTCCTGTCAATATTTACACATTCCCGGGGATCCCTGTAAATATTCACACACTCCCGGGGACCCCTATAAAGACACACTCCCAGGGACCCCTGTAAATATTGACACACTCCCGGGGACCCCTGTAAATATTCACACACTTAGGGGTCCCCTGTAAATATTCACACATTCCTGGGGACCCCTGTAAATATTCACATACTACTGGGGACTCCTGTCAATATTTACACATTCCCGGGGATCCCTGTAAATATTCACACACTCCCGGGGACCCCTATAAAGACACACTCCCAGGGACCCCTGTAAATATTCACACACTCCCGGGGACCCCTTTAAATATTCACACACTCCCGGGGACCCATGTATGTATTGACATACTCCTATCTTCTGAAAGATGATGCCAGTTCCAAACGGAAACTACATTATCGCGGCAAAAATATTTTTGCGAGTACACGACAGAATAACATGCTGATAAGTCAAACCTAGAATACAGAACTCTCAAGCCATTACAGTCACAGCATGTCACACACCCTCCCCTAGATAGGCAGAATTCTGTTAACCTCATGAGTCCCTGGGGTCCTTTCATAGAGGATATAGTTCATAGATCCAAATGTTTTAAACCCAGTCTCAGAAAAACACTCCCCTACTGCTTATGCGTATTTCCTACACCAGTCATATTATTCATTACTCTCAGTGATAGTCAGTTTTGTGACCATTCGTAACAAATGTTTGGCTGCATCTTGCCTTGGGCTCTTGACCACTCGTAGTGTCAGCCGTGGCTCAGTGGGTAGCATCCTTGACTCTGAGGCAGAACATTGTGAGTTCTCTGGGCCCAATCCTGGCCATGAATTGCATTAATTTTTTTGGAGTAAGTTGCTTTTTCTAGCGTAAGTTAAGAAATGCCATTTTCCCCCCAAAATTTGCTCCAGAGTAAGTCAGTTAGGTACGATTTCTTTTTTCGAAAGGGGGCATTCCCAGACACTTACGCCAGTTTTGGCCATTTATGCCACTTTGGCCAGCAAAAACGGATTCCAAATCGACTTCGGTCAGTGTATGTGGCCAGCTCTGAAAAACCTTGCAGGCAGTGAAGAAAAAGCAGCACTCATTCGGCAGACATTAGGCCAGGGATAGGGGAGGGAAGGGAACTGGAGAGGACCTCAAAACTCTCCTCCCCCCCCCCCCCCAGCTATACACTCTTTCTCGCCCCCTCCAAAACTCTCCTCCAACCCCACCCCCCACAAAACTCTCCTCCAACCTCCCCCAAAATTCTCCTCCACACCACCCCCCTCTCCCCCACAATCAAAAGTCTCAAGCACAGCCACACAAGCACAGCCACTATATAAAAAATAAAAACGAAGTCCTACCTGCCCGGGAACTCAGCGGGCCAGCTGGCCGGTGCGGGAGTCCACTCAGCCAGGGATGGGGTGCGGCGATATCGGGCGTCCCTTCGGCCTGGGATAAGGGCTACGAGCATCGGGTCCTGCTCACAGCCCACAGGACGTGGGCGGGAGGGCAGGAGCATGCGCGCAGCTCTCACTGAGCATGCGTGTTGGTGCCAGCAGTGCGTTGTGCACTGGCCTGTTGCTCCACCCCGCCCTTTCAGCCTCCACGCCACACCAGGATTCCGGGGACTCCGAAAAGCGACCAGGATGGGGCCCCTTTTTTCTGGCGCCCTTTCCAACGTGCAAAGTCGACGCGCTTCAGGTCAGTGAGCCAAAAAAGGGCAAAGTTGGGCCCATAGTCCCGCTTCAGAGACTTGAGCACAAAGATCTTGCCTGACACTCCAGTGCGGCACTGAGGGAGTGCGCAATATAAATTCAAGTCTTTCTTTTTTCTTTTAAAAACTGGGTTGATGCTACCCCTGAACCTGTTCACGTGCAACCCTTCCAGCTGGGATGGAAGGGGATTGCTCCTTCTATTAGTATGGGGTCAAACCTTAGTCCCAGAGACGACTCAATGTCTGTCTCAGCATGTACTAGCTGCTGGAGTTCATCGGGAGTCTGCCATCAATTGCAACATGCAGCACTAGAAGCAGGATGTTGTCACCATAGTTCCACAATAAACTGTGTGTCTCAGAGTGACCTCGACTGCCATTAATCAAATGATAGGCCATGTGATTAAGAGGGACCATCGTCTGCCAGAACCTAAAGCTGCCAAGACACTGTGGTAAATTGGTACAGACTGATGTCACACTCCAGTCAGTGAGGAAAAGGCTACAGGAGCAGTGTGGCTCTCAGGAAGTCACACATCAGAGACAGGAACCACAGAAGCATTGTGGCCCACATGATACCACACACCACAAGGCTATTACCTGCGGGTGCTGTGATTGGCTGAGGATTGCCACCACACATTGGCATGGAAGTGAACTCATTTGGCTTCTTGTTGCAATAATACTGAGGCTGGGTAGAATCTGCACACTCAAAATTCCAGAGCATTCAGCAAAGGTGCAAATTAGTTCATTATATCTGACGCATTGACAATCTCACACGAAATCACACGCTGAGGGGAATGTTGCTAAGTAGACGTCAACAGGCAGAAGCCTTGCCCGCTACCTGACAAGCAATGGAGGAGGGAAATATTCCTCACCTCTGACGCATACTCAGAAAGTTACCCCGTGAAGTATCAATGGGAACAGATCTTTTTTTCTTCACTACCATTATTGTTCCATCCATCCAGCCATTATCTAACTGAACGATGGAGCAGGCACGGGGGTGGGGGCCGGGTGGGGGGCGGCATATGGTCCACTCCTGCTCCTAATTCTTACGTTCATATGTTCGTATCCCACACCCATCTAGTCATCTATTTCCTGCCATCCTACTCATCTATTTACCCATCCCCCACTCATTCGCTCACGACCCATCCACACCCCCCCCCCCCCACCCCCCCCACCCCCCGTCCCCCATTCCCAAACATCAACCCACTCATCCATTCTCCACTCAGTTATATGCAGGTCCTTCTGAGCAGCAGAATAATACACCGCGCATTGCACGATGCTGTCCTTATAAAGCTCTGCATCCGCCAATCTGTCGTGAGCAACGCCACAGGCGCTCCCCTGGCCTAACGTGAAAATGGGGTGTAAAATCATCTCGGGTGGCAGGGCAGAACGGGCGACGGTGAGTCGGCCACCCACTGATGTTGTTTTCCATCCTTCTTCTTAGGCAGTCCCTCGAAGGGATGAGCTCACAGGTGTTTCAATAAAGGACCTAATATTCCAGGTCAGGGTGGAGGTTGCCTGTGCGTGGATTTTTTTAACCTTGCACACCAGTCACCACACGGGCTCGACAGAGCTAGGTCTTGGTCCAGTGGCAAGGGTTAACCAAGACGACTGAAGACCAGCTCTGCTTCACGGACCGAGCACGCACACATATCGCAGTGTGGGCTGGCCCGTGCTGCCCCTGGGCCCTCGCCTCTTCTGGGCCCCAGACTTACGCCTCTCCTGGGCCCCGATCACGTTGCTCTGCAATCTCTCGCCGCTTCTGCGCAATCAATACAATAGTAACATTTATCAATGTTGGAGCTATATCATTACAATAACAACAACTTGTATTTATATAGCACCTTTGACATAGTAAAACGTCCCAAGGTGCTTTGCAGGAGCGTTATGAAACAAAATTTGGCACTGGGCCACATATTAGGGCAGATGGCCACAAGCTTGGTCAAAGAGGTAGGTTTTAAGGAGGAGAGGTAGAGATGTGGAGAGGTTTAGGGAGGGAATTCCAGACCTTACGGCCTTGGCAGCTGAAAGCTTGGCCACCAAGTCCATGTGTTTGGACAAATGCATGGAGCTTCCCCCTCGACCACCACACAGATACTAAAACGAATCACAAATAGGTTTACGGGATAAATTCCCCAATGCCATGCTCCCAGCAAGAAGCCACATTTGAAAGTAGAAGATGTTGGATCATCAAGTTCAGCAGTGTTAGCTGTAAGCCTCACACTCTTCCAGTGCAACTCCCAGGTAGAAGCATGGGATTGATAAGTTTATTCTAGTAGGTCCCCAGGCGGTCCAATGCTTATTTCAGACTTCTACTGTCCTAAATAGTAGTTAGGTATCACCATGGCAATTGGGCAAGCTACTGTTACAATGATACAGAAATAAAAACTTGATTGTGTGACACTCGTGTGCTTTCTCATTGAACCCCAATCGAACTCCAATGCCGCAAAAATCAGAAAAGCAGTGGGAATGTTGCCCAAGGCGCACAGCTCATTTTGAGCAAGGATTCAAGTCTGACGGAATTCGATTTTGATCTTTATTTTCAGAAGAGATTATCTGTCTGAATCACTTCCCAAGTGTTTTATGATTCATACGTACCACCTCCTGTTTCCCTTCTAGGGCTCAAGTGCTTGAAACAGCCTTAAAACGGCCACACTTCTACATCCTAGTAATCGACTGCAGGTCATTTCTCAATCAGTCTACAATGATGTTGCAGACATTGCTAAAATGTTATGTGCAGTCAATAGGAACATGATTGGAATCATGAGATTTGATCCACAAAACATCATGAGATATCCTGGAATTCTATGGACAAATTGCAGGATTGGGGGCTTGTCATTCAACATCAGCAGAGGTGCCCAATGAGCAGTGTCAGATCAGCTGCCCGTTATAACAGGCGGCAAGGATGATAGGAGCAGGAGGAGGTCATTCAGCCCCTCAAGCCTGCTCCACTATTCTATTAGTTGATGGCGGATTCCCTACCAGCCGGTTTGAGCTTCCTGCAAAAGTTGAAATTCAGTCCCATTCGTTGGTTTGTTCACTATAAATCAATGGGCCTAATTGTAAACGATGGACATGCAGAACAAAACTTCCGAAGCACCAATGAAAATCTCAGAATTCATAGAATAGAATCATACAGCACAGAAGGAGGCCATTAGGCCCATTGTGTCTGTGCCGGCTCTATCCAATTAGTCACATTCCCCCTGCTCTTTCCCCATTGCCCTGCAATTTTCTGCTTTTCAAGTATACATCCAGTTCCCTTTTGAAAGTTATTATTGAATCTGCTTCCCTTTCACCACCTGTACAGGTATGAAACTCCTAGCAGCTCATGCATTCCAGATCATGATGACACACTGTGTAAAACAATCTACCATTTCCCCCCTGGATATCTTGCCAGTGATCTTAAATCTGTGTCCTCTGGTTACCGACTCTCCTGCCAACGGAAACAGTTTCTCTCTATCTACTTAATCAAAACCCTTCATCATTTTGAACACCTCTAATAAATCTCCCCTTAACCTTCTCTGCCCATGTATCAAAAATGGAACTTGGCTGATTCAGTCACCATACTCCAGTGATCTTGTATTAACGTCAACATACATCAGGCACATGTGATGCGGTTACTTTTGATGTCCACAGTGAGAGCAACAGACAGTGCAGAAATTGATCCATTGCCAAACGTCACATTCGCTAATCCGCTCCAATAGATTTCTTCTTTGAAATCACTCGAAGGTATCATTGTTCCTAATAACCAAAAGAGCTTTGGTTTAAGGGAGAAAGAAGCGCTGAATATCCAGGAGTGACATTAGGATGGTTTTGCAACACAGTGGCACATTTCACCAATAACTTATAGCCTGTTATAGTACAGAAACAAGCCATTCGGCCCATCAAGCCTTTGCTGGCATTTCCCTTCATAGCAGCCACCAAGTCTAATCCATTCTCTATTATACCATTTAATATTATTTGTCAAACAAGTGTCTCGACTGTTTTTAAAAGAATTGATGGACTCTGCTTCAACAACAGTTTTTGGTAGGTAATTTCCCATTCGAAACACTTTCTGTCTGAATTCTATTTTTACTTCATTCTTATGTACAAAATGTAGTACTTTGCAATTTTCTACACTGAACTGCATCTACCACCCACTTGCCCATCTTGAGATCAATGTGCCATTGTATTGACTATTTCATAAAACAAAATGAATGTGGGTTTTGAGCATTTCTGATGACACCACTCCTCTGGACTTTTCACAATTCTTTACAGTAGTCAAACTATTTGTTTCTTGTTTTATAATCTTCCAGCTGAGATCTGTAGGAACCTCTTTACTTCACTGAAAACAATGAGATTATCTCAAGCTCACCGGACCATCCAAACCCTTACTTCTGGGTCCACCCTCCCATTATATTGAGGAATTTAGATCTCCAACAGCATTGTCTGCATGCCCGATTCCAGACTCCCGAAACAAGCACTCTACTCCGAGCTATGTCACGGTAAGCGAGTCCCAGGGGGGCAGAGAAAACGGTTCAAGGACACCTTCAAAGCCTCCTTGAAAAAATGTAACATCCCCACCGACTCTTGGGAATCCCTGGCCCAAGACCGCTCAAAGCGGAGGAGAATCATCCGAAAACACGCCGAACTCTTTGAGTCACTTCGAGATGAGGGGGTTGACTTATGAGGATAGGTTGAGTAGGCTGGGCCTATACACATTGGAGTTCAGCAGAATGAGAGGTGATCTTATTGAAATTATAAGATAATGAGGGGGCTCGACAAGGTGGATGCAGAGAGGCTATTTCCACTCATAGGGGAAACTAAAACTAGGGGGCATAGTCTTAGAATAAGGAGCCACCCATTTAAAATTGAGATGAGGAAAAATTTCTTCTCTCGGAGGGTTGTAAATCTGTGGAATTCTCTGCCCCAGAGAGCTGTGGAGGCTGGGTCATTGAATATATTTAAGGCAGAGATAGACAGATTTTTGAGCGATAAGGGAGTAAAGGGTTATGGGCAGCGGGCAGGGAAGTGGAGCTGAGTCCATGATCAGATCAGCCATGATCTTAGTAAATGGCGGAGCAGGCTCGAGGGGCCAAATGGCTGACTCCTGCTCCTATTTCTTATGTTCTTATGAGTCTCTTCGCCGGGAGCACGTGGAAGCCAAGCGCAAACAGCGGAAGGAGCGTATGACAAATCAAGCAGCCCACCCACCCGTCCCTCCAACCACCGTCTGCCCCACCTGTGACAGAGACTGGAGATCCCGCATTGGACTCATCAGTTACCCGAGAACTCATATTAATGTGGAAGCAAGTTATCCTCGACTCTGGGGTCTGCCTAAGAGAAAGAGAAGGGAATTAGGACCTTTTATGGCCATAAATGATTAGACACCTTTTGACCTTAATTGCTTAGGGAGGAATACTTTAACTTTTATTAATTGTTTCTGGTGAATCTTGCACAATGGAGGATGCAATGAGTAATGAAACTTTCCCTTGTATTCCTGCTGTAGTTCAGTAGTGGGTGGGGAACTGTAACTTGATGTGGCTCATAGGTAGAAAATGTTCACATGATGAGGTAATCATGAGTATTGCCCGAGTATTATTCCTGTGAAAATAGTACTGCTCCACGTGCTCAGGATTTGACTTATATTTTTCCATTGCCGGAGTTCATAAGGGATTAACAGGAAAATGGTTTGAATATTTGAAAACTTAACCCTATACAGCAATGTGATGGTGGGCAGATAATATGTTTTTAGTTGCTGGTTGAGGGATAAAGATTGACCAGGACACAAGGATAAACTCCCTTGCTCTTCTTTGAATAGGTCCACCTGAGAGGGCAGACGGAGCCTCGGTTTAACGTCTCAGCCGAAAGACGGAACCTCAGACAGTGCAGCACTCCCTCAGCACTGCTCTGGACTTGGGTTATGTGCACAAGTCTCTGCGAGTGCGACTTGAACCCACAACCGTGTGACTCTGAGGCATCACTTACCTTGATAAGCACAACAACACACCCATATAAAATGAGATGAGGAGAGTGGAAGGGAGCTGCAACAAGGAAGAAAAGATACACTGCAGTAAGGAAAGAGAGAAATAAGCAGTGAAGGCTTCAGGGAGTGGCTGGGCAAGACACTGACATGATTCGCTTGACTTCTCAGTAACTTGCACTTGCCTCGTTACTGGAATTGTCCTACTGTCTCATTCGATGATTTGGGAAAATTGTTCTTTTAATTTGCTGTTCCTGACCTATGCTGATTCATATCAGTTTACCGCAGAAACACTGCTTCTTCTGTCATTGTAACACAACTGAGCATCCTGGCTGCTTTCTGTGGGAGTGCTTCACCCAATTCTGGGAACTGTGTATAAATATTTCCAATGACATCCAAACAGGTGCTGGAGTATGGGACATTTTGTGAAAGTATCCCCCCACCAACTTCCATTTTACAACATAGAATGTGCCAATATTCTTCAAACCCTGCCCCCATCCTTATTGGCATCGTCTGATCATGCACCACATTCCTTCTCCTTTTGTATAACAACAACAACAACTTGTATTTATATAGCGGCTTTAATGTAGTAAAAGGAGTGTTTTAAGACAAAACAAATAAATTTGACACCGAGCCACATAATAAGAAATTATGGCAAAGCTTGGTCAAAGAGGTAGGTTTTAAGGAGTGCCTTAATCGAGAAAAGAGAGGTAGAGTGGTGGAGAGGTTTAGGGAGGGAATTCCAGAGCTTGGCTCCCAGGCAGCTGAAGGCACGGCCACCAAGGGTTGAGCAGTTATAATCAGGGATGCTCACGAGGACAGAATTAGAGGAGCGCAGACATTTTGGGGGGGTTGTGGGGCTGGAGGAGATTACAGAGATAGGGAGGGGTGAGTCCTTGGAGGGATTTGTAATCAAGGATGAGAATTTGAAATCAAGGTGTTGCTTAACCGGGAGCCAACATAGGTTGGCGAGCACAGGGGGTGATGGGTGAGCGGGATTTGGTGCGAGTTAGGACACGGGCTGCTGAGATTTGGATCACCTCTAGTTTACGTAGTGTAGAATGTGGGAGGCCAGCCAGGGGATAGTCAAGTCTAGAGGTAACAACGGCACGGATGAGGGTTTCCGCAGCAGATGAGCTGAGGCAAGGGCAGAGGTGGAATGTTACAGAGGTGGAAACAGGCAGTTTTAGTTATGCCGCCAATATGTGGTTGGAAGTTCATTTCAGGGTCAAATACGATGCCTAGGTTGCGAACAGCCTGGTTCAGCCTCAGACAGATGCTCGAGAGAGAGAGAGCGGGATGGAGTCGGTGGCTAGGGAATGCAGGTTGTGGTGGGGACCGAAGACAATGGCTTCGGTCTTCCCAATATTTAATTGTCGATTATAATTGTTAATTATAAGTCCAAAAAATGGAAACTGTGCTTGGCAGAACATTTCTGACTGACTCAGCGAAGGACTCTGTACCGGCACGCTACACGGCGGGAGGCTGAAGGCTTGAGACGATGACCAATGCCACACAGATAGCCACTGTGGAGAGTTAACACGGTGCAGTGCACCATGAGATATGAGGCTAAGCTTCACACACGGTCAGTGATTAAAGGGCCATGGATGTGGTCAGTGTAACCATTGACAAGCGTCAGAGGCCAAAGGTCATACAAAGCACTTAACACCAAATTAAGTCCAAATCCTTTTTGGGAAAACTGTGCTTTTAGCCTTTTGAGTTACACTGAAATGAAGAGTCGCTTATTCTACTCTGCTTCAGTTTGTTGAAATATTTTGACACTGTTAATTATAGATAACACTAATTAGATTATCACTCCCTTTCCTAAAATATTTTATTAATATATTAATTTAAGAAAGAGAGCAAATCTGCTTTTCATGTGACTTAAACAAAGGCGGTTTCAAGTGGCATGTATAATTCATATCATATAGACAATATTTATGCCATTTGTTATTGCAGAGTTGACCTTGGAGAGACCGAAGGGAGGTTCCAGGAGTTCAGTGTCCCCGGCACGAATCTGTTCTTCCGACATTAAATTTAATGGCTGGAAAAATCATGGGCGTCACAATTTCTTGATCTACACTCCTGGCATGTGCCTGGAATACCAGAGTGGAAAATCCTCCATCAAAGCCCACTCCCTTACACAACTGATGCTCAACAGATCCACACTCAATGGGGAGAATTTTAACCCCCAAAATGGGGGGCTTGTGGTCATGTGGAAGGTTAAAGTGTTAAAAACTGAATCCCGACTCCCACCTGCGTCCACCCCGCCCACCTGGTTTTAATGGAGGCAGGATGGGGTGGGCAACCAATCCGCTCCCAGGAGTCGGGTCTCCCATTTAAATATTATAATGAGGTTGCCATGCCTCTGATTTAACCGACATTACAAATTTAACGGAGTAACTATTTGTACTAACTCACACTTCTGCTCATGCATCTCCTGGCACATGCACAGAAGCAAGAGTTAGGACAAATAGTCTCCAACTCCGCCTACCCCCCAGCGCAATTTACACTAACACTTTTCTGCGCATATGTCGAAACCGGCCCCGAACACCACGTTGCCTGCTGGGCCGCCAAGCCCCGAGCCCCCCGCTGGGCTGCGCCGAGCCCTGAGCCGGGGGGAGCTTGTCAGGGAGCAACCGGGGGTGGGGAGCGAGAGGGAGAGCCTAGTTGTTGCGGGGTGGGGGGGGCAGGTATGAGAGCCTGGTTGGGCGGGGGGCAATGGATGAAGAGAGCTCGGTTGTTGGGGTGGGGGGGGGGGGCAGAGAGCCTTGTTGGGGGGTGGGGTGTGGAGAGAGCCTAGTTGTTGAGGGTGGGGGAGAGAGAGCCTATTTTGAGAGGTAAAAGTGCCTGGTTGTTCGGGAGGTGGGGGGAGAGAAAGCTTGGTTGGGGGGGGTGTAGAGAGAGAGAGAGACTGGGGGAGAGAGAGACTGGGGGAGAGAGAGACTGGGGGAGAGAGAGATACATACTGTTATGTATTTAACTGTCATTGTAATCCATGTATAAACTGACTAGTTGTACACTGTGAGAACATTGACCACTAGGTGGTGAACTTGTGGGAGACACTACTAACCTGGTCTTTCAGGTATAAAAGGGGAAGCTCCACCCACCTTCATCACTTCAGTGCTGGAATAAAAGTTGCTGGTCACAGAGTGACCTTCTCTCAAGCATGGGCCTCGTGTGCATTTGTACTGTATAGTAAGGACATATTATTGGCGATGAGAAACTGGAATTTAAACCACGCGAACATGGCCACTAGCAGCACAGACGAGAGGTACTGTGTTGGTGATGATTGGGACGATTTTATTGAGAGACTACAGCAAAGTTTCGTCACTAAGGAATGGCTGGGACAGGATTCGGCCGACAAATGCAGGGCTCATCTCCTGACGGTTTGTGGATCCAGGACGTACTCCCTGATGAAGGACCTTCTAGCGCCAGAGAAGCCGGCGGACAAGACTTTTGAAGAGCTCAGTAAGTTGATCGGGGAACACTTTAAACCGGCGAGCAGCATGCACATGGCGAGACACCGGTTTTACACGTACCGGCGGCGAGAAGGGCAAAGCGTTCCAGACTTCGTGGCAGACCTCCGGCGACTGGCGAGTCTATGTAAGTTCCCAGATGCATGCAGAGCGGAGATGCTGCGAGACTTTTTTATTGAGGGCATCGGGCACGCTGGGGTTTTCAGGAAACTGATCGAGACCAAAGACTTGACCCTGGAAACAACGGCTTTGATGGCCCAGACATTTATCTCAGGGGAGGAAGAGACCAGAATGATGTTTGACAAAAATCTTGGTTTAAATGCAGCAAATGGACAGGGAGTCAACATTGTTAACGCGGCACACAGTTCTCCAGGCAGACAGGGGCAATCAGACATGCCCGAGTATGTAGTCGAACCCAAAGGGGGAATTCAACAGGGGCAATGGCTAGCTGAACGGCGATTCACGCCATCGCAAGGGACAATGCGGCCAGTAATGGGGCCATCAACACCTGTTAATGGTGTGCTTAAAAACAGTTACACAGACAGTCAGAGACGATTGACTGGTAATGGGCCTTTTGTTTCCAACAACAGCTCATGTTGGAGGTGTGGAGGCAAACACACAACCAGAGCTTGCAGGTATCAGCAATACTCCTGCAGAAATTGCAACGTCAGCGGTCACTTGGCGCGTATGTGCAGGAAGCCTGCAGCCAGGTTGATGTACGAGGATCGGGGATGATGTAAGCCCTACGGGGCCAAATGGACACTGGGGGAAATCGCTGGAAGCTGAAGTTCAGCGAGGTCATGTGGAGCACATACACAGTTCATACACCAGGACGCCACCGATAATGATGAACGTGCTCCTCAATGGCATCCCAGTATCAATGGAGCTAGCCACAGGGGCCAGCCAGTCCCTGATGAGTATCAAACAGTTCAACAAGTTGTGGGCGTCCAAGGCCAGGAGGCCAAAATTATTGCCAATTGATGCACAGCTACGAACATACACAAATGAGATCATTCCGGTGCTAGGCAGCGCCACGGTAGTCATGACCCACAAAGATTCGGAGAACAGGTTGCCACTCTGGATTATTCCGGGGGATGGTCCCGCACTGCTGGGGAGGAGTTGGCTGGCTGTCATGAACTGGAAATGGGACGATGTCAGTGCAATTTCTTCTGTGGAGCGAATATGCTCACAGGTCCTGGACAAATTTGACTCACTATTTCAGCCCGGCATTGGCACTTTCATGGGGACCAAGGTAGTGATTCACATAAACCCAGACGCCAGGCCAGTACACCACAAGACCAGAATGGTGCCGTACGTGATGAGGGAAAAGATAGAAGACGAATTGGACTGCCTGCTGAGGGAAGGCATCATCTCGCCAGTCGAATTCAGTGGCTGGGCGAGCCCGATTGTGCCGGTGCTCAAGGCGGATGGGTCGGTCAGGATATGTGGTGATTACAAGGCCATCATCAATCGGGTGTCACTCCAAGACCAGTACCCGCTGCCGAGAGCGGAGGACCTCTTTGCGACGCTATCTGGTGGCAAACTTTTTTCAAAATTGGACCTAACCTCAGCTTAAATGACCCAGGAGCTGGTGAGTGAGTCGAACAAGCTGACCACCATCACGACACACAAGGGATTGTTTGAGTACAATTGATGTTCATTTGGGATTCGCTCAGCCGCCGCGATCTTTCAACGCAATATGGAAAGTCTCCTCAAATCGGTTCCAAAGACAATGGTTTTTCAAGACAACTTTCTCATCACGGGTTGTGATACTGAGGAACACCTCCGCAATCTGGAGGAGGTGCTACGCAGACTGGACCGGGTAGGTTTGCGACTGAAAAAGGTGAAGTGCGTTTTCCTAGCTCCAGAGGTAGAATTCCTGGGGATGAGGGTAGCAGCAGACGGGATCAGACCTACCGCGTCCAAAAAAGAAGCGAGCCAGAGAGCACCCAGACCCCGTAACACGATGGAGCTGCGTTCATTCCTTGGGTTCCTGAACTATTTTGGTTACTTTCTTCCCAAATTGAGCATGCTGTTAGAGCCGCTGCACATGCTCCTACGCAAGGGTCGTGAATGGGTCTGGTGGGACAGCCAGGAAAGGGCTTTTGATAGAGCACAAAATTTGTTCTGCTCCAACAATCTGTTAACTCTATGGGCCCAAGTTTCCACAAGAAAAAAAACGGGCGCCCCTCCGAGCTGGGCGCCCGTTTTTCGCGCCTAAAACGGCGCCTAAAAAAATCCTCGGTATTCTCCACCTACTTACAGGTCCTCTGGCCCTTGGCGCAGCCAGCACGAGCTGTGGGGGGGGCGGAGCCAGGTCCCAGCGCTGAAAACAGTGCCGGGACCTCTGCACATGCGCGCTACAGTCGGCAAGCAAGTGCAGTAGCTCCAGACGCCGAACTGTGTGGGAGGGGCCCGAAGCACGCAGCCCCTAGCCCTGGCCGAATGGCCTCACTGGGGCTGCGTGAATGAGGCTCCTCCCACGGCCAGCTTCTGCTCCCCCCCCGACCAGACCCGACACTCGCTCCACACCCCCCCCCCCACCGCCGACCAGACCCGACCCGACACCCGCTCCCCGCCCCCCGCCCCCCGCCCCGACCAGACACCCGCTCCCCCCCCCTCCCCCCGCCGACCAGACCTGACCGGACACCCGCTCCCCACCCCCCGCCCCGACCCAAGACCCGACACCCGCTCCCCCCCCCCCGACTGACCCGACCCGACCCGCGCTCCTGTTCCCCGACCCGACCCCCTCTCTTCCCCCCCCCGCTCTCTTCCCCCCCCCGCTCTCTTCCCCCCCCGCTCTCTCTTCCCCCCGCTCTCTCTTCCCCCCGCTCTCTCTTCCCCCCCTCTCTCTTCCCCCCCCTCTCTCTTCCCCCCCGCTCTCTCTCTCTCTCCCTCCCTCCCCTCTCTCTCTCTCCCTCCCTCTCTCCCTCTCTCTCCCTCCCTCCCTCTCTCTCTCCCTCCCTCTCTCTCTCTCCCCCCCCTCTCTCTCTCCCTCCCTCCTCTCTCTCTCTCTCCCTCCCTCCCTCTCTCTCTCTCTCTCCCCCTCCCGCTTAGTGGCACGAACGGCTGCAGAATTCTCCCTGGCTGAAGCACTTTCACACAGGTAGGAAGATGGTTTATTTAATCTTTTCTTGGCTTATAAATGTTTATTCAGGTTGGATTTATTTGTATAATATTTGTAGAAGTATAAATAAGGATTTATTGTCGAATTTAGCTGAACGGCAATTCATGCCATCGCAAGAGACAATGTGGCCAGTAATGGGGCCATCAACACCTGTCAATGGTGTGTTTAAGGACAGTTACAGAGACAGTCAGAGACGATCGACTGGTAATGGACCTTTTGTTTCCAACAATGGCTCATGTTGGATGTGTGGAGACAAATACAGCCAGAGCTTGCAGGTATCAGCAATATACCTGCAGAAATTGCAACATCAGCGGTCACTTGGCATGTATGTGCAGGAATCCTGCAGCCAGGTTGATGGACGAGGAGGACGGGCCCAATGTAAGCTCTACAAGGCCAAATGGACACTGGGAGAAATCGCTGGAAGCTGAAGTTCAGCGAGTTGATGTGGAGCACATATACAGTTCATATACCAGGACGCCACCGATAATGATGAAAGTGCTCCTCAATGGCATCCCAGTATCAATGGAACTAGACACGGGGGGCCAGCCAGTCCCTGATGAGCATCAAACAGCTCGACAAGTTGTGGGCGTCCAAGGCCAGGAGGACAAAATTATTGCCGATTGATGCACAGCTACGGACATATACAAAGGAAATCATTCCGGTGTTAGGCAGTGCCACGGTAGTCATGACCCTCAAAGATTCAGAGAACAGGTTGCCACTCTGGATTGTCCCGGGGGACGGTCCCGCAAGGAGTTGGCTTGCTGTCATGAACTGGAAATGGGGCGATGTCAATGCAATTTCTTCTGTGGAGCGAATATCATGCTCACAGGTCCTGGACAAATTTCACTCACTATTTCAACCCGGCATTGGCACTTTCATGGGGACCAAGGTAGTAATTCACATAAAACCGGACGCCAGGCCAGTACAACAAGGCCAGAGCGGTGCCGTACATGATGCGGGAAAAGATAGAAGGCGATTTGGACCACCTGCTGAAGGAAGGCATCATCTCGCCAGTCGAATTCAGTGACTGGGCGAGCCCGATCGTGCCGGTGCTCAAGGCAGATGGGTCGGTCAGGATATGTGGTGATTACAAGGCCACCATCAATCGGGTATCACTCCAAGACCAGTACCCACTCCCGAGAGCGGAGGACCTCTTTGCGACGCTATCCGGTGGGAAACCTTTTTGAAAATTAGACCTGACCTCAGCTTACATGACCCAGGAGCTGGCGACTGGGTCGAAGAAGCTGACCACCATCACGCCACACAAGGAGCTGTTTGAGTACAACAGATGTCTGTTCGTGATTCGCTCGGCCGCCGCGATCTTTCAATGAAACATGGAAAGTCTCCTCAAGTCGATTCCAAGGACGGTGGTTTTTCAAGACGACATCCTCATCACGGGTTGCGATACTGAAGAACAGCTCCGCAATCTGGAGGAGTGCTACGCAGACTGGACCAGGTAGGTCTGCGACTGAAAAAGGCGAAATGCGTCTTCCTAGCTCCAGAGGTAGAATTCCTGGGGATGAGGGTAGCAGCAGACGGGATCAGACCTACTGCGTCCAAAACGGAAGTGATCCAGAAAGCACCCAGACCCCGTAACACGACGGAGCTGCATTCGTTCCTGGGGCTCGTGAACTATTTTGGTAACTTTCTTCCCAAATTGAGCACGCTGTTAAAGCTGCTACATGTGCTCCAACGGAAAGGTCGCGAATGGGTCTGGGGAGACAGCCAGAAAAGGGCTTTTGATTGAGCACTCAATTTGTTATTCTCCAACAATCTGTTAACGCTATATGACCCATGTTAGAAACTTGTTTTAACGTGCGATGCGTCGCCCTATGAGGTCGGGTGTCTGTTGCAGCATGTTAATGCCTTGGGTCAGTTACAGCCGGTAGCTTATGCCTCCAAAAGTCTGTTCCAGGCAGAAAGGGGCTACGGGATGGTAGAAAAGGAAGCGTTTACATGTGTATATGCAGTAAAAAAAATGTTTGGCAGGAAATTTGAGTTGGAGATAGATCACAAACCCCTAACGTCCCTTTTGGCTGACAACAAGGCCATAAATGCAAATGCGTCGGCCCGCATACAGAGGTGGGCACTCACGTTAGCCGCCTATGACTATACAATTCGGCATAAACCGGGCACCGAAAACTGTGCCTATGCACTCAGAGCAGGCTCCCACTAGCCACCGCCGAGGGAGCAACCGAGCATGCTGCTGAGATGGTCATGGCTGTTGAAGCTTTCGAAAGCGAAGGCTCACCTGTGACACCCCGTCAGATCAAAGTCTGGACAAATAGAGACCGGCTACTGTCTTTAGTCAAGAAATGTGTCCTGAATGGGGACTGGGCAGCCACGTACGGAGCATGCCCTGAGTAATTTAAACCATTTCACAGGCGCAAGGATGAACTCTCGATTCAGGTCGATTGCCTACTATGGGGAAACCGAGTAGTCATGCCCCAGATGGGCAGAGAGGCGTTCATCAGAGAACTCCACAATGAGCACCCGGGCATTGTCATGATAAAGGTAATTGCCAGGTCAACACGTTTGGTGGCCAGGGATAGATGCAGACCTGGAACTTTGTGTTCGCAGGTGCAACACATGTGCCCAGCTGGGCAATGCGCCCAGGGAAGCCCCCTTAGCCCCTGGTCCTGGCCCGCCAAACCATGGTCACGCATCCATGTGGATTTTTTGCAGATCCTTTCATGGGAAAAATGTTTTTGGTTGTAGTGGACGCCTACTCCAAATGGATCGAGTGTGACAATCTCAATTCAGCGCATCCTCTGCCACGGTAGAAAGTCTACGGGCAATGTTCACCGCCCATGGTCTACTGGACGTCTTGGTCAGCGACAATGGTCCGTGCTTTACAAGCATTGAATTCCAGGACTTCATGGCAGGAAATGGTATCAAACATATCAGAATGGCACCATTCAAGCCGGCCTCAAACGACCAGGCGGAACGAGTAGTGCAGATAATCAAACAGGGGATGCTCAGAATCCAAGGGGGTTCCCTACAAAGCCGCTTATCACGCCTCCTGTTGGCCAATAGATCCCGACCACACTCGCTCACAGGTGTTCCACCCGCAGAGCTGCTAATGAAAAGGACGCTCAAAACCAGGTTATTCCTTATACACCCCACCATGAAAGAAATTGTTGAGAGCAGGATCCACAAACCGTCAGGAGATGAGTCCTGCGTTTGTCGGCCGAATCCTGTCCCAGCCATTCCTTAGTGACGAAATTTTGCTGTAGTCTCTTAATAAAACCGTCCCAATCATCACCAACATAGTACCTCTTGTCTGTGCTGCTCGTGGCCATGCTCGCGTGGTTTAAATCTCAGTTTCTCGTCGTCAATGATATGTCCTTACTATACAGTACAAATGCACACGAGGCCCATCCTAGAGAGAAGGTCACTCTGTGATCAGTAACCTTTATTCGCCAGCCCTGAAGTGGAGAAGATGGGCGGAGCTTCCCCTTTTATACCTGAGAGTCCAGGTTAGGAGTGTCTCCCACAAGTTCACCACCTAGTGGTCAGTGTTCTCATGGTGTACAACTTAGGTCAGTTTATACATGGATTACAATGATAGTGGAATACATGACATTTGCGGCAATTTATTGTGACAGAGCTTTTGAAAGACTGAAGTTTGGTTCATGGTGTAGCTACCACTTGTGAGATCTCTGACCAATCTCCATACCAAAGCACAGTTAAATTCCACTGATGTACATATGAGGGTCCTTTTTGAGCAAGAATTTGGGGAGCTGAAGCAGTGGTTCAGATGCCTGGACTGCTGGGGGAGAGGGAGGCTCACTATATTTGCCAATGAAGTTGGGAGTAATTATAACAGTCCGTGTTATATACTATGGGCTTTGAAAGAGGCCTCACAATCGACATCAGTGAGCTGCAACAGAACATTGAGGAGCATGATTGATTATGCTGTACCAGAACCATCAACAAGAACCACACTTGGAGTACTTTGCACAGATCCAGTCTTCATATTACTAAAAGAATATAGAGGCATTGGAGAAGGTGCGGAAAAGATTCACAAGGTTCATAGCAGAACTGAGAGGATATACCTACCGAATAAAGCTAAGCAGGCTGGGGCTCATTTCTCTAGAAAAGAGAAGGCTGAGGAGTGACCTGATCGAGATCGTTAAAATTATGAAGGGATTTGATAATGTAGATGTACAGAAGGCGTTTCCACTAGTGGGGGAGACCAAAACTAAGGGCTGTAAATATATGATAGTTACTAATAAATCCAATAAGGAATTCAGGAGAGAAAGACAGAAAGAAAGAAACAAAGAAAGACTTGCATTTACATGGCGGCTTTCACGACCACTGGATGTCTCAAAGCGCTTTACAGCCAATGAAGTACTTTTAGATTGTAGTCACTGCTGTAAAGTGGGAAAGAAAGGTAAGAATGTGAAACGCGCTACCACAGGGAGTAGTTGAGGTGAATAGCACACATGTATTTAAGGGGAAGCTCGATAAACACATGAGGGAGAAAGGAATAGAGGGTTATGCTGATAGGATTAGATGGCGAGCGGTAGGAGGAGGCTTGTGTGGAGTAGATGGACTGAATGGCCTGTTCCGTGCTGTACATTCTATGCAATTCTATATAATCCCGGCAGACAGTGTGGTGTGGGATGGGACTGACAGCTAGTGGACCCATCTGTAAGATTTATTGCTTGCAAGACATTAGTGAAACTGCTACTTAATCTGCCTTTCATTTTATGCGCAAGAACTGATCCATTACTTTACTGATCTGTGCGACTTCTTGTTGTGTTCGATAAATGAACTAGCCAAAGCCAAACAGGGTGAGTATTTTGTGGACGTATTTACAGTTTGTGTGCCTGCTGTTGTGTCTAATGCGGCTGTGATTGCTCAGTGCAGATGATGCACCTGTGTGATATTTCTCACCCCGTGTTGACGCTGTGAACTTTGACCATTTTTACACAATGAAGATGTCTGTGTCCGACTTCCCACATTCCCCCAGTCGACGGGATAGAGGTGGCTGCCAAATCCTGAATTAAACAGCCTCCTACCTTTGATATAGGCTGCCCTCTCTCACGGAGTGGCTTCCCCCGAATTAGCTTCAGCGGTGCCAGGAGTTGTTGGGACATAGAAACATAGAAACATAGAAACTAGGAGCAGTAGTAGGCCATTCTGCCCTTCGAGTCTGCACCGCCATTCAATATGATCATGCTGATCCTCTATCTCAACACCATATTCCCGCTTTTTCCCCATACTCTTTGATGCCTTTTGTTTCTAGAAATCTATCTATCTCCCTCTTAAATATATTCAGTGACTTGGCCTCCACAGCCTTCTGTGGTAGAGAATTCCACAGGTTCACCACCCTCTGAGTGAAAATTTCGGACTTTAGTGCTTTCAGAGGTGTCCGGAAAGCCCATTTGTGAAGGCGTTGTGTCGGCATCAGAATGCTGCTAACATTAACCAGATATTCCTGTGCCGCCAGTCATGAAACAGATGGAAGCCGAATCCATCTGTGCGAGCACAGAACACTGCGGCTGTATGGCAACGCCTCTCTGCTGGTTGCCTTCATTGACGTTTATGCCCTATGCTCTCATTAAAGTTGCTCCTTCATTCATGTCAGACATAAGTGAAGGCAATTGATCATTCATCCTTTTAAGTTTGAGGCTGACATTCTAGTGCAGTACTGAGGAAGCCCTGCACTGTGCCGACTTCCGGATGAGACGTTAAACAGAGGCCTCATCTGTCATCTCATCTCTCAGGTGGACATAAAAGATCCCATGGCCAATCTTTTTCCCTCAACCAACATCATTTAAAATACATTATTTGGTCATTATCTCATTGCTGTTTGCGGGAGCTTGCTGTGCGCAAATTGGCTGCCATGTTTCCGGCATTGCAACAGTGACTTCACTTCTAAAGTACCTCATTGGCTGTAAAGCACTTTGGGATGTCCTGAGGTCATGAAAGGCACTATATAAATGCAAGTTTTCTTCATTTTAAGTACCATCGTTGTGGACTTAAGTGAACTTTCAACATAGTCAAGATGTTGCATCATCCTCCATTGGAAAGCTGGCCTAGTTAGCAATGCTGCCTGTGTCAACTCACGAGGCATTTGGCAGCCTTCATCCCCACCCTCCACCCTTATCGAAATGACCGCCTTTCCCTCCTAACACAAGGAAACCATGTTTCACGCAGGTGTGCCCATTCCCTTTGACCTGTCAATGCTCTGAGTCATGGTGAGACAAGATGCTGCCTCACCAAGGCCCTGTACAACTGTAGCAACACCTCCCTGCTCCTATACTCAAATCCCCTCGCTATGAAGGCCAACATGCCATTTGCTTTCTTAACCGCCTGCTGTACCTGCATGCCAACCTTCAATGACTGATGTACCATGACACCCAGGTCTCGTTGCACCTCCCCTTTTCCTAATCTGTCACCATTCAGATAATAGTCTGCCTTCCTGCTTTTGCCACAAAAGTGGATAACCTCACATTTATCCACATTATACTTCATCTGCCATGCATTTTCCCACTCACCTAACTTATCCAAGTCACTCTGCAGCCTCATAGCATCCTCCTTGCAGCTCACACTGCCACCCAACTTAGTGTCATCCGCAAATTTGGAGATACTACATTTAATCCCCTCGTCTAACTCATTAATGTACAATGTAAACAGCTGGGGCCCCAGCACAGAACCTTGCGGTAACCCCACTAGTCACTGCCTGCCATTCTGAAAAGTACCCATTTACTCCTACTCTTTGCTTCCTGTCTGCCAACCAGTTCTCAATCCACGTCAGCACACTACCCCCAATCCCATGTGTTTTAACTTTGCACATTAATGTCTTGTGTTGGACCTTGTCGAAAGCCTTCTGAAAGTTCAAATACACCACATCAACTGGTTCTCCCTTGTCCACTCTACTGGAAACATCCTCAAAATATTCCAGAAGATTTGTCAAGCATGATTTCCCTTTCACAAATCCATGCTGACTTGGACCTATCATGTCACCTCTTTCCAAATGTGCTGCTATGACATCCTTAATAATTGATTCCATCATTTTACCCACTACCGATATCAGGCTGACCGGTCTATAATTCCCTGTTTTCTCTCTCCCTCCTTTTTTAAAAAGTGGGGTTACATTGGCTACCCTCCAGTCCATAGGAACTGATCGAGAGTCTATGGAATGTTGGAAAATGACTGTCAATGCATCCGCTATTTCCAAGGCCTCCTCCTTAAGTACTCTGGGATGCAGAAAATCAGGCCCTGGGAATTTATCGGCTTTCAATCCCATCAATTTCCCCAACACAATTTCCCGACTAATAAGGATTTCCCTCAGTTCCTCCTTCTTACTAGACCCTCTGACCCCTTTTATATCCAAAAGGTTGTTTGTGTCCTCCTTAGTGAATACCGAACCAAAGTACTTGTTCAATTGGTCTGCCATTTCTTTGTTCCCAGTTATGACTTCCCCTGATTCTGACTGCAGGGGACCTACGTTTGTCTTTACTAACCTTTTTCTCTTTACATATCTATAGAAGCTTTTGCAGTCCATTTTAATGTTCCCTGCAAACTTCCTCTCGTACTCTATTTTCCCTGCCCTAATCAAACCCTTTGCCCTCCTTTGCTGAGTTCTAAATTTCTCCCAGTCCCCGGGTTCGCTGCTATTTCTGGCCAATTTGTATGCCACTTCCTTGGCTTTAATACTATCCCTGATTTCCCTTGATAACCACGGTTGAGCCACCTTCCCTTTTTTATTTTTACGCCAGACAGGGATGTACAATTGTTGTAGTTCATCCATGCAGTCTCTAAATGTCTGCCATTGCCCATCCACTGTCAACCCCTTAAGTATCATTCGCCAATCTATCCTAGCCAATTCACGCCTCATACCTTCAAAGTTACCCTTCTTTAAGTTCTGGACCATGGTCTCTAAATTAACTGTTTCCTTCTCCATCCTAATGTAAAATTCCACCATATTATGGTCACTCTTCTCCAAGGGGCCTCGCACAACGAGATTGCTAATTAATCCTCTCTCATTACACAAACCCAATCTAAGATGGCCTCTCCCCTAGTTGGTTCCTCGACATATTGGTCTAGAAAACCATCCCTTATGCACTCCAAGAAATCCTCCTCCACCATATTGTTTCCAGTTTGGTTAGCCCAATCTATATGCATATTAAAGTCACCCATGATAACTGCTGCACCTTTATTGCATGCACCCCTAATTTCCTGTTTGCATGCCCTCCCCAACATCACTACTACTGTTTGGAGGTCTGTACACAACTCCCACTAGCGTTTTCTGCCCTTTGGTATTCCGTAGCTCCACCATACCGATTCCACAACATCCAAGGTAATGTCTTTCCTTACAATTGCATTAATTTCCTCCTTAACCAGCAACACCACCCCACCTCCTTTTCCTTTCTGCCTATCCTTCCTAAATGTTGAATACCCTTGGATGTTGAGTTCCCAGCCTTGGTCACCCTGGAGCCATGTCTCCGTGATGCCAACCACATCGTATCCATTAACTGCTATCTGCACCGTTAATTTGTCCACCTTATTCCGAATAATCCTCGCATTGAGGCACAGAGCCTTCAGGCTTGCCTTTTTAACACACTTTGACCCTTTAGAATTTTGCTGCAAAGTGGCCCTTTTTGTTTTTTGCCTTGGGTTTCTCTGCCCTCCACTTTTACTCATCTCCTTTCTGTCCTTTGCTTCTGTCTCCATTTTGTTTCCTTCTGTCTCCCTGCATTGGTTCCCATCCCCCTGCCATATTAGTTTAACTTCTCCCCAACAGCACTAGCAAACACTCCTCCTAGGACATTGGTTCCGGTCCTGGCTAGGGGCAGACCATCCGGTTTGAACTGGTCCGCTGCCCACCTTTGGCTCGTTTGCCGTGAAGGAGTTCCGAGTGGAGTGCTTGCATTGGGAGTCTCGTGTCTGGCATGCGAACTATGTGGCCTGCCCAGCAGAGCTGATCAAGTGTGGTCAGTGCTTAAATGCTGGGGATGTTGGCCTGGTAGAGGACGCTAACGTTGGTGCATCTGTCCTCCCAGGGGATTTGTAGGATCTTGCGTAGATATCTTTGGTGGTATTTCTCCAGCGACTTGAGGTGTTTACTGTATAGGGTCCATGTTTCTGAGCCATACAGGATGGTGGGTATTACTACAGCCCTGTAGACCATGAGCTTGGTAACAATTTTGAGGGCCTGGTCTTCAAACACTCTTTTCGTCAGGCGGCCGAAGGCTGCACTGGCGCACTGGAGATTCATCTCAGTCCTAAATGGCTTACCTCTTATCCTTAGACTGTGTCCCCTGGTTCTGGATTTCCCCAACATCAGAAACATTCTTCCTGCATCTAACCTGTCAGTCCTGTCAGAATTTTATATGTTTCTATGAGATCCCCTCTCATCCTTCTGAACTCCAGTGAATACAGGCCCAGTCGATCCAGTCTCTCCTCATATGTCAGTCCTGCCACCGCAGGAATCAGTCTGATGAACCTTCGCTGCACTCCCTCAATAGCAAGAACGTCCTTGCTCAGATTAGGAGACCAAAACGGAACACAATATTCCAGGTGAGGCCTCACCAAGGCCCTGTACAACTGCAGTAAGACCTCCCTGCTCCTATACTCAAATCCCCTAGCTATGAAGGCCAACATGCCATTTGCCTTCTTCACCGCCTGCTGTACCTGTATGCCAACTTTCAATGGCTGATGTGCCATGACACCCAGGTCTCGTTGCACCTCCCCTTTTCCTAATCTGCCGCCATTCAGTTAATATTCTGCCCTCGTGTTTTTGCCACCAAAGTGGATAACCTCATATTTATCCACATTATACTGCATCTGCCACTCACCTAACCTGTCCAATTCACCCTGCAGCCTTTTAGCGTCTTCCTCACAGCTCACACCGCCACCCAGCTTTGTGTCATCTGCAAACTTGGAGATATTACACTCCTCATCTAAATCATTAATGTATATTGTAAATAGCTGGGGTCACAGCACTGAGCCCTGCAGCACCCCACTAGTCACTGCCTGCCATTCTGAAAAGGACTCGTTTATCCCGCCTCTCTGCTTCCTGTCTGCCAACCAGTTCTCTACCCACATCAGTACATTACTCTCAATACCATGTGCTTTAATTTTGCACACCAATCTCTTGTGTGGGACCTTGTCAAAAGCCTTTTGAAAGTCCAAACACACCACATCCACCGGTTCTCCCTTGTCCATTCTACCAGTTACATCCTCAAAAAATTCTAGAAGATTTGTCAAGCAGGAATTCCCTTTCATAAATCCATGCTGACTTGGACTGATCCCATCACTACTTTCCAAATGTGCTGCTATTTCATCTTTAATAATTGATTCCAACATTTTCCCCACTACTGATGTGAGACTAACCGGTCTATAATTACCCGCCTTCTCTCTCCCTCCATTCATAAAAAGTGGTGTTACATTAGCTATTCTCCAGTCCATAGGAACCGATCCAGAGTCGATAGACTGTTGGAAAATGATCACCAATGCGTCCACTATTTCCAGGGCTACTTCCTTAAGTACTCTGGGATGCAGACAATCAGGCCCCGGCGATTTATCGGCCTTCAATTCCATCAATTTCCCGTCTAATAAGGATTTCCTTCAGTTCCTCCTTCTCACTAGACCCTCGGTCCCTTAGTATTTCTGGAAGGTTATATGTGTCTTCCTTCGTGAAGACAGAACCAAAGTATTTGTTTAACTGGTCTGCCATTTCTTTGTTCCCCATTATAAATTCACCTGAATCTGACTGCAAGGGACCTATGTTTGTCTTCACTAATCTGGCAAATGGTATGTTGGCCTTCATAGCTAGGGGATTTGAGTATAGGACCATGGAGGTCTTACTGCAGTTGTACAGGGCCTTAGTGAGGCCTCACCTGGAATATTGTGTTCCATTTTGGTCTCCTAATCCGAGGAAGGACATTCTTGCTATTGAGGGAGTGCAGTGAAGGTTCACCAGACTGATTCCTGGGATGGCAGGATTGACATATGAGGAGAGACTGGATCGACTTGGCCTGTATTCACTGGAGTTTAGAAGGATGAGAGGTGATCTCATAAAAATATATAAAATTCTGACGGGACTGGACAGGTTAGCTGCAGGAAGAATGTTTCTGATGTTGGGGAAGTCCAGAACCAGGGGACACAGTCTAAGGATAAGGATAAGGGAGAGAGAAAACGGGTAATTATAGACCGGTTAGTCTGACATCAGTAGTGGGGAAAATGTTGGAATCAATCATTAAGGATGAAATAGCAGCGCATTTGGAAAGCAGTGACAGGATCGGTCCAAGACAGCATGAATTTATGAAAGGGAAATCATGCTTGACGAATCTTCTGGAATTTTATGAGGATGTAACTAACAGAGTGGACAAGGGAGAACCAGTGGATGTGGTGTATTTGGACTTTCAAAAGGCTTTTGACAAGGTCCCGCACAAGAGATTGGTGTGCAAAATCAAAGCACATGGTATTGGGGGTAATGTACTGATGTGGATAGAAAACTGGTTGGCAGACAGGAAGCAGAGAGTCGCGATAAATGGGTCCTTTTCAGAATGGCAGGCAGTGACTAGTGGTGTGCCACAGGGCTCAGTGCTGTGACCCCAGCTCTTTACAATATACATTAATGATTTAGATGAAGGAATGGAGTGTAATATCTCCAAGTTTGCAGATGACACTAAACTGGGTGGCGGTGTGAGCTGTCAGGAGGACATCAAGAGGCTGCAGGGTGACTTGGACAGGTTAGGTGAGTGGGCAAATGCATGGAGATGCAGTATAATGTGGATAAATGTGAGGTTATCCATTTTGGTGGCAAAAACACGAGGGCAGAATATTATCTGAATGGCGGCAGATTAGGAAAAGGGGAGGTGCAATGAGTCCTGGGTGTCATGGTTCATCAGTCATTGAAAGTTGGCATATAGGTACAGTAGGCGGTGAAGAAGGCAAATGGGATGTTGGCCTTCATAGCTAGGGGATTTGAGTATAGGAGCAGGGAGGTCTTACTGCAGTTGTACAGGGCCTTGGTGAGGCCTCACCTGGAATATTATGTTCAGTTTTGGTCTCCCAATCTGAGGAAGGATGTTCTTGCTATTGAGGGAGTGCAGTGAAGGTTCACCAGACTGATTCCAGGAATGGCTGGACTGACATGTGAGGAGAGATTGGATTAACTGGGCCTTTATTCACTGGAGTTTAGAAGGATGAGAGATGATCTCATAGAAACGTATAAGATTCTGTTGGGACTGGACAGGTTAGATGCGGGAAGAATGTTACCGATGTTGGGGAAGTCCAGACCCAGGGGACATAGGATAAGGGATAGGCCAATTAGGACTGAAATGAGGAGAAACTTCTTCAGAGAGTTGTTAACCTGTGAAATTCCCTGCCGCAGAGAGTTGTTGATGCCAGTTCATTGGATATATTCAAGAGGGAGTTAGATACGGCCCTTACGGCTAAAGAGATCAAGGGGTATGGAGAGAAAACAGGAAAGGGGTACTGAGGGAATGATCAGCCATGATCTTATTGAATGGCGGTGCAGGCTCGAAGGGCTGAATGGCCTACTTCTGCACCTATTTTCTATGTTTCTATGTTTTTCTCTTCACATATCTATAGAAGCTTTTGCAGTCAGTTTTTATGTTCCCTGCAAGCTTTCTCTCATACTCTATTTTTCCCCTCCTAACTAAACCCTTTGTCCTCCTCTGCTGTATTATTAAATTCTTCCAGTCCTCAGGTTTGCTGCATTTTCTGGCCAATTTATATGCCTCTTCCTTGGATTTAACACTATCCTTAATTTCCCTTGTTAGCCACGGTTGAACCACCTTCCCCGTTTTAATTTTACTCCAAACAGGGATGTACAATTGTTGAAATTCAACCCTGTGATCTTTAAATGTCTACCATTGCCAATCCACCGTCAACCCTTTAAGTATCACTCGCCAGTCTACTCTAGCCAATTCACGTCTCATACCATCAAAGTTACCTTTCCTTAACTTCAGGACCCTAGTCTCTGAATTAACTGTGTCACTCTCCATCTTAATAAAGAATTCTACCATATTATGATCACTCTTCCCCAAGGGGCCTCGTACAACAGAAATTAAAGAGGTGGGTTTTGAGGGAGAGGATAGGGGTAGCAAGGGGGAGAGGTGTTTCGGGAGGGCAGCTCAGAGTGGGGGATTTGAAGGAGGCCAGAATCGGAAGAGTGGAAGGCACGCAATGGTTTGTAGATCACAGCAGGGGGAAGACGAATGAGGCCTTAAAGGGACTTGTAGATGGGATGGCATTTGATGTGTTGGGGGATGGGGAGGCAATGGAGGTCAGAGAGGACAGGAATGGTCGTAGGCAGGATTTAATGCAAGGTAGGATGGGAGCAGCAAAGGTTTGGATGCATTTTCGGTTACGCAACATGGAACTTGGAGAAAGCCTGTGAAAAGAAAGATAGAATATTCAAACCTGGAGTTGACAAGGGTACAGATAAGCATTTCAACAGCACTGAGCTAGTGTCAGCTGTGGCTCAGTGGGTAGCACTTTTGCTTTTATGTCAGAAGGTTGTGGGTTCAAGTCCCACTTCAGGCACTTGAACATATACATCTCGGCTCGCACTCCAGTGCAGCACTGAGGGAGTGTGGCATTGTCAGAGATGCTGTCTTTTGGTTGAGACATTAAACTGAGGCCCCATCTGCTCTCTCAGGTGGACGTAAACAATCCCATGGCACTATTTTGAAGAAGAGCAGGGGAGTTATCCCCGGTCTGCTGGCCAATATTTATCCCTCAATCAACAGAACAAAACAGATCATCTGGTCATTGCTGTTTGTGGGAGCTTGCTGTGCACAGATTAGCTGCCACATTTCCTACATTACAACATTAACTACACTCCAAAAGTACTTAATTGGCTGTAAAGCACTTTGAGATGTACGGTGGCCGTCAAAGGCGCTATATAAATGCAATTCTTTCTTTTAACTGCGACAGGCAATATTATGGATTGAAAATAGGGTTGGGGATCTACAAGAACTGACTGAAGCTTTCCTGTTGCTTTACTTCTCAAAGAAAGACAACCAACAGATGGCAATGCAAGATAAATTAACTTGTATTTGGACAAAGGAGGTACATAATTGGGTGCTATTGTGTACAGTTTTGATCTCCTCACCTAATGAAGGATGTACTTGCCATAGAGGAGTGCAATGAAAGTCCACCAGATTCCTGTGATGGGGGGATTGTCCTATGAGGAGAGATTGAGTAGGCTAGGCCTATATTTTCGAAGTTTAGAAGAATGAGAAGTGATCTCATTGAAGCATACATAATTCTTACAGGGCTTGACGGGGTAGATGCAGGGAGGATGTTTCCTCTGGCTGGGGAGTCTCGAACCAGGGGTCACAGTCTCAGAACTCGGGCTCTGCCATTTAGGACTGAGGTGAGGAGAAACTTCTTCACTCAGAGGGTGGTGAATCTTTGAAATTTTCAACCCAGAGGGCTGTGGAGGCTCAGTCGGGCGCGCATATTCAAGACAGAGAGCAATAAATTTTTGGATATTGAGGGTATCAAGGGAATTGGAGATCGGGCGGGAAAGTGGAGTTGAGGTAGAAGATCAGCCATGGTCTCATTGAATGGCGGAGAGGGCTCGAGGGGCCGAGTGGCTTACTCCTGCTTCTATTTCTTATGTTCTTATAGCTCATTGGCGCTGGGAAACAGTAAATTGGGCTCTATCTATGTCTGCGGCAAAAAATGGCCCTCAGACAATAGTGGCATTTAAAGTTTTAGTGCCATTCACAGCGCACAGCATATATGGAGCACCAAGTGACAACTTGCACTGAGCCTGTCACATACAAACTTCTCACCGAGTAGCGCTATTTTCCCTTTACCAATTTGTGCAAGAAATGTGACTAATATTTGTGGTAACGATACATTTTACAGTTCTGGCAATTACCACCCGACTGTGCCTTCGTGCCGTGGATGTTGCCGGAGGGTTTGGAGATGCAATTCCCGTCTAAGTAGAAATGCCAAATACTCCGGGTGTACCTGTGCGGAGAGAACAAATTGAGAGGCTTGCTCCAACTTCAGCATTCCCACACACCCTCATCGATAAACAACAAGTGATAGTTTAGACGCAATCATTTGTGTTTTGTCTCCACTCGGCACATTGTGCGGAAGAAGTCGAATGTTGTGGCCCTGTGCTATTGGCAGACACACAGGTGCATGGAGAAAGATGGAGGTAATGATAAACGCAACTGCATCTGTGGAAACAATTGCCGTCTCGGGCTCCCTCACACCACACTCACTGCTTCGGGGGGACATCTCACTGCTGTTGGTGTTATCTCAAGAATCGGTACTCCTTCTTCAGGTTTATTTGTTGGAGGTCATTCATTTATTTTGTCAGTTGTAGCTGTTTTATACACTTTTGTGGAGTCCTGCCGTGTTTACACACCAGGAGCAGACGGAATTGCCCAGTCACTAAAGGAAGGATAAAACTCCCTGCGCCCAGTGGAAACCCAGTCGGAATGGGAGTTAAAACCAAGCAACTCTTTTCCCGCTCCAATAAGAACATAACATAAGAATTAGGAGCAGGAGTAGGCCATTAGGCCCCTTGAGCCTGCTCCACCATTCAATGAGATCGTGGCTGATCTTCTACCTCAACTCCACTTTCCCGCCGAAACAAGCCCCATATCCCTTGTTTCTCTTAATATCCAAAAATCTATCGATCTCTGTCTTGAATATACTCAAAGACTGAGCCCTTTCCATAGCCCTCTGGGGTAGAGAATTCCAAAGATTCACCACCCTCTGAGTGAAGAAGTTTCTCCTCATCTCAATGGCCGACCCCTTATTCTGAGACTTTGATCCCTGGTTCTAGACTCCCCAGCCAGGGGAAATATCCTCCCTGCATCTACCCTATCAAGCCCTGTAAGAATTTTGGATGTTTCAATGAGATCAGCTCTCATTTTTCTAATCTCTAGAGAATATAGGCCTAGTCTACTCAATCTCTCCTCATAGGACAATTCTCCCATCCCAGGAATCAGGTGCACTCGTTGCACTCCCTCTATGGTAAGTATATCCTTCCTTGGGTAAGGAGACCAAAACTGTACACAATAATCCAGATGCAGTCTCACCAGGACCCGATATAATTGCAATAAATGTCTTTACTCTGATACTCAAATCATATTGTAATAAAAGCCAACATACCAGTTGCTTTCTTAATTGCTTGCTGTACCTGCATGTTAACTTTCAGTGTTTCGTGTACAAGGACACCCAGGTCCCTCTGAACACCAACATTTCCCAATCTCTCACTATTTAAAATATACTCTGTGTTAAGTATTTAACCCTTTGCAACTTGCATTACACCTGACCACCAGAGTGCCCACCTGTTGGAGTCCCAAGGGATCCCAGCATCCCTTGGGAGCACAGTATATAAGCAGGCCATCCATGAGGTACCTGCACTCTGGAACCTTAATAAAGGAGCTAAGGTCACACTTGCTCAATACACACAATACTCAGTGTGTACTTATATACTTATTATGAGTATAAAACTCTGCTTTTCTGTTTTTCCAACCCCCCTGGTGATATTAACTCTTGGTGATTGAGGGGAGCACCCGAATCAAGCGGACGCCTCATCGATAGAAGCTTATTGGGGTCCTATCACTCAGACAGGGCCCCGAGGCAATTTTAACGATATACTCGCCAGACTGACATTGCTTTGTGAGGCCCGAAGGAGCCTCCCGGGCCCCACAAGGAAAATATGGGCCTGTGTCATCACAGTATCCCAACCGCTACCATCTGTAATGTTGGCACCTAGTGAGTATGCTCACAGGTTTGTAGAACTGTTGAGTTGTGAGTGGCTTAGCCAGTCATGTGCTGTTCACCAGACTCAATAAAGCCCCAGCCAGTTGGGTTCGGGGGATCCACGATGAGGCAGGCACTTGTGAGCCTGGTGGATGAACTGGTAATGTGTAGTGTGATTGTTAAACCTTTTGCTAATAAACTAACTAGTTCTTAATAGCAATGTGTTGCAATGAATTCATAAGCAAAGAACCCATGAAGCAAATACATTGCACCATCCAATCTGTGGAACCGAGCTCCCATCCTGCACTGTGACATGGCGGAGAGCCGGAAGGCAACCTCTGGGCTGCCCACACTGTGCCTGCCTCCAGATAACCAGCTGCCTATTAACACCCATTTTAGACAGGCAGCTGGTCGGTGGGATATTAATGAGGACCCGCTGTTTAACTCGCGCCTCCCGTGGAGACTCCCGGGGAGGAGGTTTGTTAGTACCCCCCCATTGGCTTTCCTCTCGGAGTCCACCCTTATGTGTAACGGCATTGGGAATATGTGATTTCCTCTGGTTGGAATTTCTACTGTATCAATAAACATGGTCAAAGAGAATGTGCTCACAATCTCACAACAAATTACGAGCAAGAGAAATCTTCCCGAAGGTACGAACAAATAATGATGGGAGGAATTCTTCCTCATGTAATAATCCTCCTCCCCACAGACATTGCTTTAAAGTGCACGTAAAATATCCCACGACATTGTTCAAAGAAGAGCAGGGGAGTTCTCCACGGAGTGCTGGCCAATATTTATCCCTCAACCAACATCACTAAAACAGAGTATCTGGTCATTAATCTCATTGCTGTTGGTGGGACCTTGCTGTGTGCAAATTGGCTGTCAGGCTTCCCTACATTGCAACAGTGAATACACTTTAAAAAGTATCTTATAAGAACATAAGAACATAAGAAATGGGAGCAGGAGTAGGCCATTTGGCCCTCGAGCCTGCTCCGCCATTCAATAAGATCATGGCTGATCTGATCTTGGCCTCAACTCCACTTCCCTGCCCGCCCTCCATAACTCTTGACACCCTTTTTATTCAAAAATCTGTCTCTTTCCACCTTAAATATATTCATTGGCTGTGAAGCTCTTTGGGATGTCTTGAAAGGCCAATGGAATCTTGGCCTTTATTGCAAAGTGGATGGAGTATAAAAGTATAAAACTGTCTTGCTACAGTTTTACAGAGTATTAGTGAGGCCGCACCTGGAATACTGCATGCAGTTTTGGTTTCCATATTTACGAAAGGATATACTTGCTTTGGAGGTAGTTCAGAGAAGGTTCACTCGGTTGATTCCGGAGATGAGGGGGTTGAATTCTGAGGGAAGGTTGAGTAGGTTGGGCCTCTACTCATTGGAATTCAGAAGATTGAGAGGTGATCTTATCGAAACATATAAGATTATGAGGGGGCTTGACAAGGTGGATGCAGAGAGAATGTTTCTACTGATGGGGGAGACTAGAACTAGAGGGTATGATCTTAGAATAAGGGGCCGCCCATTTAAAACTGAGATGAGGAGAAATTTCCTTTCTCAGAGGGTTGTGGATCTGTGGAAATCGCTGCCTCAGAGAGTTGTGGAAGCTGGGACGTTGAATAAATTTAAGACAGAGATAGACAGTTTCTTAAACAATAAGGGAATAAGGGGTTATGGGGAGCCGGCAGGAAAGTGGACCTGAGTCCATGATCGGACCAGCCAAGATCGTATTAAATGTTGGAGCAGGCTTGAGGGGCCGTATGGCCTACTCCTGCTCCTATTTCTTATGAGATTGTGACAGGTACTATATCAATGCAAGTTCCTTCTTTTACTTTCAAGGTTTCTTTACTACTTCCAAGCAGTGTAACCCATCCTGGGTCACAACCAACCAGGTTCATTCATGATATCACTGGAGTAGAACTCTGTGATGCCATCAGCAAAATTCATCATAAAATTTACACTTCGATGTTACCTCTAACCAGCAGTTCAATAGTAACAAAGGATAACTGAGGGATGTGAGCAAGCGTACTGATATTGTCTTTTCTAGCTTTACGGGATTGTAGTCAGTGAAATTGACTTCTCCTTTCAGACTTCCTGAAGTACCTTTACAGCGGGCAAATATTCTTGACCCATTCAGTTACAGAGGTGACCGTACAAAGTGCTGGCCTACTGTGTCATCTAATCACAGCACTCCAATTTTCTAACACTACAGTTGGCTTTAAGTGGGCATAGCGTGTTGACACGCCAAGGTGTTACGTCACGGAAGGTAAGATGTGGGTTCAAATGCTTGGTTGCCCATAAAGTGGATTCCTTATCGGCAATTTTAAAAAATCTCAATAATCGCTCCTGTGGAGCGCCTTGGACTGTTTCACTATGTTAAAGGCGCTATATAAATACATGTTGTTGTTGTTGTTGTTCCTGCAAAGTCAAAAATTGGCCAACCTAAGAGAAGGAAACAAAGCGAATATTGTATTTGATTCAGTGGTGAGCTTCATGGAACAGACAGAGGTGGTATAATGTTGGAAATACACACAAGTTGATCAACATGGAAAGACACAGATAGTCTAATGATGCGGGAGGCAGTGTTTGTCACAATTCAGACATCCTGTCGGATGCAGAAAGGATGTTGGAATGTGTTTTGGGAGCGGTCCATTCCCGCCTCTTCTAGCTGAATGTTATTTTTTCCCAAGAAGAGCAGGGGAGTTCTCCCCGGTGTCCCGGCCAACATTTGTCATTCAGCCAACATTACTAAAATAGATTCTCTGGTCATTTATCACATTACTGTTTGTGGAAGCTTGCTGTGTGCAAATTGGCTGCTGTGTTTCAGTACTTTGCAACAGTGGCAACACTAAATAAATGCGAGTTTGTTCTCCTTTTGTACATTCCAAGATTGTAAACTGACTGAAAAATGCCCAGTCTGACAACTATGGCTCATTGAATAATTCATCAGGGTGGGGCACATTGGTCTCTGTCGCATCCATTTTTGAGTGAAAAATTAGTATTGGGCGACCAATTTCGGGGCACGATCTGACACACCCAATCTCCTCAGGAAGGGCACCGGCTGCCAAATTGGACTTGTGGTAATGAGGTATAAAATTAATCAAAAAGGCTAATGGAGTGTTAGACTTTATAACCAGAGGGCTAGAATACAAAGGGGTGGATGTTTTGTTGCTGCTGGATAAAGCGCTGGTTAGATTACATCTGGAGTGCTGTGTCATCATAGACGGTCCCTCAAAAAGATCCACCTTCCACGCCAAAAAGGGCTGAGTTCACAGGTGTTTCAATGAAGGATCTAATATTCCAGATCCCGAACTACATCTTGAAGAGCGGAAGATGCCTGTGCATGGATTTTTTTAACGTGTGGTGGCCATTGCACACCAGCCACCACACGGGCTTGACAGAGTTTGATCTTGGTCCAGTGGCAAGGATTAACCAAGATGACTGGAGACCAGCTCTGCTGCACAAGACCATCAGCAGGCTGGGGCCATTAGAGGGAACAATGTGCAGAAGCATACCACTGCAGGGAGCAGCGTGAGCTGCTGCAGTACTGTGTACAGTAACAACGATATATTGGTTTTGTGTAGGTCTCCCAATCCTTTCAATTTTGACTAGAGTCTCCCGATCGATCCCAAGATATCGGTTCAAATCCTGACCATTGCCACTGACAAATCAGGAGAAAGGTTTCTTTGGAGATGACCTACATTTTGGAATGGGCGATATCGGTGGCGGGTCATGTGGGAAAGTTGTCATCTCGCCTCCACGCGCCTTTCCCCCAGGCATGTCTGTCATTGCAGAGTCTACCCGACGGGCAGCGGAGGGGACCCAATTGAGATGATTCTGAGGTAGATTACAGACACTTGAGAGCTGTTTTTCACTTATTTTTTAAATTTCCCTGCATGGCTACGGGATTCATGCAGCTCGGGAACCACGTCTGTCAACCTGAGGCAGGAGTTCCGTGACCATTGCTCCAGCTGATTACTTGACAGCATGAAAAACAAACCAAACTAAAAACATGTCAATTACACCAGCTAATATATTGATGGAGATTCTGTTCTACTTGAAAAGCTGCTGGTAAATATTAATTCAGAAATTCCTGAAGGGATGTGAGTGCTATCCTGGATGGTGAGGGAAATACATTTTTCACTTCATTTTTGTCTGTTGCCTTCCAACTCAACAGTAATTGCAATGCATTGATCTGTATTATAAAAAAATGACATATACCATTTTTGTGTTTCTGGTCAGGTTTTTCTCAGTGTACTGTGAATGTCCAGTTACAGATTAAATCAAGTATCAACCGTAACAATTTCATTCCACTGGTTCAATTTGCTTTCAGTCCCCAAATATAACTAATTTAATTTTTCAGCCTGAGACTTTGGGGTGAATTTCTGCAGAGGTTCTCTCACTTGTCCATTGTTAACTTCAATGAGCTGCAGAAATCCCAGAAACACATTAGCACCATTCACACTGTTTGTCAGGAATTCCGCAGCTCTCTGCTGAACTTGCATAAGATTGTAAATCCATCCCTTTACAATTACATTTAAAATCTGTTTAATTTTATATATTACCTATACACACACAACTTTTATTTGTACCAGTTACTGATACAAAAGTCTATAGATTTGTGACTAAAGCACCAATAACTTCCTAATTAATGTACTTATAATTATGTTCTTGATCGTATTTGTAGATGGCGTCATATTACTTAATGATAATATTACTTAAATATTTATTTGTCACTCATATATGGCTTTTATTATATTATTGTACAGTAAAGATTCAACACCCACTTTGTTAGATTAAACTTCAAATGTAATATGGCCATGATCCCTTTAAGGACCCTGGCTAAAAACATGTCAAGAATGACGTCACCAGACTTACTCCATCTAATTGGGCTGGGTAATGCACTGTGCAGGTTTAATAGTCCCCATTAAGGTAAGTTCAATTTCAACAGCGGGAGGGAGCAAGCATGGAGGTACTGGCCATAATCTTCCATTCCCCCTTAGAAACGGGTATGATATCAGAGGACTGGAGAATTGCAAATGTTACACCCCTGTTCAAAAAAGGGTGTAAAGTTAAACCCAGCAACTACAGGCCAGTCAATTTAATATCGGTAGTGGGGTAGCTTTTAAAAACAATAATCGGGGACAAAATTAGCCGACACTTGGACAAGTGTGGATTAATTCGGGAAATACAGCACGGATTTGTTAAAGGCAAATTGTGTTTAAATAACTTGATCGAGTTTTCTGATGAGGTAACAGAGTGTTTGTGGTTCGAGAGTGTGTGGTGAGTGTGTGTTTGGTGAGTGTGTGATGGGTGAGTGTGTGTGGTGAGTGTGTGAGGTGAGTGTGTGTTTGGTGAGTGTGTGAGGTGAGTGTGAGGTGAGTGTGTGTTTGGTGAGTGTGTGTGTGTGGTGAGTGTGTGTGGTGAGTGTGAGGTGAGTGTGTGTGTGATGAGTGTGTGTGTGTGGTGAGTGTGTGTTTGGTGAGTGTGTGTGTGGTGAGTGTGAGGTGAGTGTGTGTGTGATGAGTGTGTGAGGTGAGTGTGTGAGGTGAGTATGTGTGAGGTGTGTGTGAGTGTGTTAAATGATTATGTGTCTGTGTAGTGCACGTGTCTGTGTCAGTGTGTTTGGGAAGTGTGTGTGTGTATGTGTAAGAATGCAAAGTGCTGTTTTCTTTAAGTTCAGTCAAAAGATATGCATCCTGCTTAAAGTAAATGGAAACTCAAGATGCTGGGATAAGAATGTTACCACACAGGCAGGGGCGGCTGCCTTGTTCCAGCTAATGAAGTTATCTCAATCGTGCCTTTCATTGTCCAGTGGCAGGTGGATAATTGTGGGTGAGTGGGGTCAGGCTGGCCTGGCAGTAGTGCCCCACATTTGCCTCGGGGTCAGTGGGTTAGATTGAGGGTCTGTATATAGCAGAGCCCAGTCACTGAGTTTGGGTAGGACACACTCTCAGGAAGCTGAGTAGGAAGGAGAAACTGAGAAAATCAATTGTCTGAACCGTTTATAACAATTAAAGTTGCAGTTTGTCAGGAAGTTTACCTCTCATTTAAACTGACTATTGCTTTAACAACAAGTTGATGTGCCTGAAGGATCGTACAGTCAACCATTCAGATCAAAAACATGCTTAACCCTAGCAATGTGAAGGGGCCCATTGATTCCAATTTTAATGTCGTTTATTTAATCATGCCTTTTTTTGTTGGGAGGTCGACAACACTTGGGAGATTAAAATAAAATCCTGCGGCAGGAGAAAGGGGAGAACAGGAAAATGCTACAGACACATAACACATTTTTGGGGGAGCGTGTGCAGTGTAACTGTGGCTCAGTGGGTGGTGGGTTCAAGCCCCACTCAGAAACTCGACCACATCATCTTCGCTGGCACCCTGGTGTAGTGCTGAGGGAGTGCTACAGTGTCAGAGGTGCTGCCTTTTGGAGGAGAGGCTGAATTCAGTCCCCATCTCTCTTTTAGACGAGGGGATTAAATGCAGTATCTCCAAATTTGCAGATGACACTAAGTTGGGTGGCAGTGTGAGCTGCGAGGAGGATGCTATTAGGCTGCAGAGTGACTTGGATAGGTTAGGTGAGTGGGCAAATGCATGGCAGATGAAGTATAATGTGGATAAATGTGAGGTTATCCACTTTGGTGGTAAAAACAGAGAGACAGACTATTATCTGACAGATTAGGAAAAGGGAAGGTGCAACGAGACCTGGGTGTCATGGTACATCAGTCATTGAAGGTTAGCATGCAGGTACAGCAGGCGGTTAAGAAAGCAAATGGCATGTTGGCCTTCATAGAGAGGGGATTTGAATACAGGGGCAGGGAGGTGTTGCTACAGTTGTACAAGGCCTTGGTGAGGCCACACCTGGAGTATTGTGTACAGTTTTGGTCTCCTAACTTGAGGAAGGACATTCTTGCTATTGAGGGAGTGCAGCGAAGATTCACCAGACTGATTCCCGGGATGGCGGGACTGACCTATCAAGAAAGACTGGATCAACTGGGCTTGTATTCACTGGAGTTCAGAAGAATGAGAGGGGACCTCATGGAAACGTTTAAAATTCTGACGGGTTAAGACAGGTTAGATGCAGGAAGAATGTTCCCAATGTTGGGGAAGTCCAGAACCAGGGGTCACAGTCTGAGGATAAGGGGTAAGCCATTTAGGACCGAGATGAGGAGAAACTTCTTCACCCAGAGAGTGGTGAACCTGTGGAATTCTCTACCACAGAAAGTAGTTGAGGCCAATTCACTAAATATATTCAAAAGGGAGTTAGATGAAGTCCTTACTACTCGGGGGATCAAGGGTTATGGCGAGAAAGCAGGAAGGGGGTACTGAAGTTTCATGTTCAGCCATGAACTCATTGAATGGCGGTGCAGGCTAGAAGGGCTGAATGGCCTGCTCCTGCACCTATTTTCTATGTTTCTATGTTTCTCTGGTAGATGTAAAATATCCCATTACACTATTTCGCAAAACAGCATGGGGAGTTCTGGCCAATGTTTATCCCTCAATCAACATTACTAAAACAAATTATTTACTCGTTATCTAATTATTGTTTGTGGGAGCTTGCTGTGCACAATTCAGCTGTCGCGTTTCCTACATTACAATAGTGACTACTCTTCAAAAGTACTCAATTGGCTGTGACGGGCACGAAAGAAATGCAAGGATTTCTAAATTACACAGGTGTTGCTAAACTTATCATGCATGAGTAACTCCTGAGTGACAATTTGATGTTATCCACATCGCTAAAACGGTATCACGCTGACATCCCAAACAATATGTGGTTTATATTTTGTGGGCAGCTCTGGCAGGGCTGCAGTTACCGCTTGCCCCTCGGTGCCCTGAGAAGGTGATGGTGGCTCTTCCCCTTCAACTGCTGCAGTCCCTGAGCTGATGGTGATCCCCCGACAGTGTGAGTTAGGGAATTCCAAGATATTGAGCCAAAAATGGAACAACAATGTATTAAATGATGACGCTACCGGGTGAAATAGTGGGTTAACACAATATCCTTTCATTCCTGGGACCTCAGAGTAATATGTTGACTGATTCCTCTCTTTGGGGAGGATGAAATAGAGAGTTGCACCATGTCCTCTCACCTCCGGGACCTGGATTTGAAACCAATCCCGACTGATGGATGAACGTTTCCTCTGTCTGTTGGCTGTAAGTTATGTGACATGAGTTTGCCCAGTCTCAACTATGGGCATGGGTCCATTACACAACACTGCCCCCGACTTAGAGCAAATATTTCACATGGTGTTTGATTATTCTTAGAACTTTCTCATTCCTAACCAGATATTTATTGAGCTTCTTTCTTAAAATAAAAGTTCATCAACACGTCGACTGCTTTTTCTGGGATCTCTTCCAAATGGGGAGTATTATTTATTTCAGTTTCTAATATTGCCCGTGGTTTGTCAATTTGCTCATGTCCTCGGGTTCTGTGCTTTCAGTCCAAGTTAAGTAGCTTATTACAGTCCAATGAAAATATGCTAAACTGTGGGGAGGCCCAGAGATAGCCAGGAGTTCTAATACATGTTGCCCTAGATAGGATCTACAGCACAGAAACAGACCATTCAACCCAATTGGTAACTGCCAGTGTTTATACGCCACACGAGCCCCCTCCCACTCTAACTACGTCTTCCCACCTTGCCCTCATATCCATCTATTCCCTTCTCCCTCATTAAGCCTCCCTTAAATGTGTCAATGCTATTTGTTTCAATCACTCCATGTGACATTGAGTTCTACACTCTGGCCGTCTCTGTGTAACGAAATTCCTCTTAAATTTGTTCTGTTAGTGGCTATCTTATATTTATGCTCCCTTGTTCTGGACTCACCCACAAAAGGAAACAATTTTTCCAGGTTCACCCTATCGAACCCCATCATAATTCTAAAGATCAAGGTCTTCTCCTAGAGGAAAGAGGCCCAGCCGATTCAATCTATCCAGCTAGTGGCATTCTCTCAATCCTTGTAACATCCTCCTTTCTGTATGTTCTGCAATGCTTCAATATAGTTTCTGTAGTATTGAGACCCAAACTGCACACTGTACTCCAAGCGTAGCCTAACCAAGATTCTATATCAATGAAACACTGCCTCCTTACTTTGGTATTCTATTTCTCTGCAAATGAACTCCAGTACTTTCTTTATGGCCTTATCGACTTGTGTTGCTTATTTTAGTGACTTATGTATCTGTAGTCCCAAATCGCTTTGCTCATCTACCTCTTTTATGTTAAATAAAGTCATAAAAAGGCCAACAGCATTCTGAGTTTTATAAATAATGATAAATTATTCTAAAACAATGTTGTGTCCACCTGTTCTATCTCCTGGTAAATACTGAAGTAAAATAATTATTTAATATTTCTGCCATCTCTCTATCGTTACCTGTGGTATTATCCTGTCTATCCCTTAATGGCCCTATTCCCATCTCAACCTGCCTTTTTTTTTGATGTGCATGTAAAATATTTTCTATTTTGTTTTATGTTCCTTGATAATTTAATTTCATAGTTTCTCTTTGCCTTCCTAATTGTTTTTTGACTTTTCTCCTAATCTCTTTGTATTCTCCCTTATCATGCTCTCTCCTGCTGTCCATGGGTTCAATTTTCCCCAATTATCTGCGCCGTTTCTTTGGCACGCGCTGCTTTTTTTGGCGTAAACTAAAATATCCAAGTTTCCCCAAAGTTTCTGCATCAGCGTAACTCAGTTAGTTACAGTTTTTTAGGTTAGTTTTTTTTGCATCATAGGGGGCGTAACTTGATGTCTGCGCCTGTTTTTCACATTTAAGCAAGTTTGGCAAAACTTACATTTTTCCTAGGACGGCGTATGTGACCACTCCCAAAAAACCTTCTGAGCACTTAAGAAAAACCAGCGCACATTAAAAAATCGGTGCAGAAAAGCGCCATTGTTTTTAGGCGAAGTTTTGGAGGGAGTCAAGAAAACAAAGAATATGCATCATGAAGCTTAAATTTTCAAGGTCGAAAGGGAGAAAATGGAAGTCTAATGCAATTCTTTAATTTTTGATTTTTTTTCAAAGTACCATCCCACCACCGAACATCTCCTCACCAGGCTCGAGGGTCGGAGCGTCGGTTGGCAGAATCACTCCCTCGCCTGGACACAGGAGCTCGGGGTTCGGCTTCAAAAGAAGCCCGGTGGATGGAAACCGAACTGAAGGGATGAGAACCCTGAGACTATACAGCAGCTTCAAAAGAAGTCTGGAGGGCGGGGTTTGGGGGGATGGGGTGGGGAGGGGGTTGGTGGATGCTGAGTCCCTGTGTCCGGGTGAAGGAGCGATTCTGCCGGCCGACCCTCGAGCCTGGTGAGGAGACGTTCGGTCGGTGGTGGGGTGATACTTTGAAAAAAATCTAAAATTAAAGAATTGCATTAGACTTTGTTGCCCCAAATGTCCTCACTGAATGCCTAGCTTCCCATTCTAAGCAAGCCTATTGCACATGCGCAGAACAGGGTGTGGTCCATACTAGGGTGTTGACCTTGTGGGGAGAGAGAGGAAAGAAGCTTTAAGTCCTTTGTCCTGCTGTTTGAGCTCCTTGCAAAGCTACAATTTAATTATGGGGGCAATATTGACAATGCCATACCTCGTGCAAGTCTTCTGCATGATGGTGCTGCAGAGGAGACGATTGATTCGACATCATCGCATGAGGAACCCACATCAGGTATATCGAGACAGGTGTTCATACCTGCACCTGAGTGATGCAGACTGTGTCAGAAGGTTGCGTTTCCGCAAAGAAGTTGTAACTGAGATCTGAGCGTTAGTAAAAGCAGATCTGCAAGCTAGAAGCGTCAGGAGGACTACTTTGTCAGTTGAAGTGAAGGTTACAGCTGCACTTTCATTCTATGCATCTGGATCATTCCAGGCCACAACTGGGGATATGTGCGCCATTTCTCAACATGCAACACATATCTGCATTTGGCAGGTGACTGCTGCACTATAAGCCTGGAGGAATAACTACATAAAGTTCCCCATGATGACCCAGGCAATGCATAACTGGGCTGTGGGCTTCTCCAGGATTGCTGGCCTCCCAAAGGTACAGGGCTGCATTGCGAGCACCTTTGGAAGATTCCGAGATGTACAGGAACAGAAAAGGCTTCCACTCCGTGAATGTGCAACTCGTGTGTGACGACATGCTTCACATCATGTCAGTTGATGCGAGATACCCTGGGAGTACCCATGATGCATTCATCCTACGCGAGAACACTATATCTGCCATGTTTCAGCAGCAGGCAGAAGGGCAGAACAGGCTGCTGGGGGACAAAGGGTACGGCCTCGCCACCTGGCTCATGATGCCCCTACGCGTAACCCAGATGGAAGCTGACCGGGAATACATGTTGCACATTGCGATGCGCAACATAATAGAGTGGACCCATCATAGGCAGTCCCTCGAAATGAGGATGACTTGCTTCCACACCAAAAAAGGTTGAGTTCACAGGTGTTTCAATGAAGGACCTAATATTCCAGGTCCTGAACTACAACCTGAAGGGTGGAAGATGCCTGTGTGTGGATTTTTTTACCATGTGGTGACCGTTGCACACCAGCCACCACACGGGCTTGACAGAGCTAAGTCTTGGTCCAGTGGCAAGGGTTATCCAAGAAGACTGGAGACCTGCTCTGCTGCACCCACCTAGCGTGCACACATATCGCAATGTGGGCTGGCCTGTGCTACCCCTGGACCCCTGGCCCAAACTCACGCCTCTCCTGGGCTCTGATCACATCCCACCACAGTCTTTTGCCGCTCCTTCGCCCCGGCCTCACCTCTCCTGCTCTGTCTGCCCACGCTCCAATCATTGACCTGGACCTTGATGACGTCACTCTTCGCTGCCGTCGCAACTCATGCTGTTCCCTGAAGCAGCATGACTCTATGCTGCTCCCAGGCGCCGCACCTCCACTCCTTTTATGGCCCTGACCTCATGCAGGTTGGAGTCTCTACGCTGAATTAGTGGTAGTAGTTGAGAGGACCATTGGCATCTTGAAACAGCGTTAACGATGCCTGGACCATTCCGGAGGCTACTTGCTATACTCCCCTGAGATTGTCAGTCAGTTCACTGTTGTGTGCTGCATGCTGCATAACTTAGCCATCATAAGGCAGCAGCAGCTGGTAGTAGAAGACGCACCTGACGTGAGAGTGGCTGATGATGAGGAGGAGGAGGAGGTCAAGGAAGCCATGCAACTACCTGAACCCGGAGCATGACGGCGGAGAAGGGCGGGCCGTCATGCCCTTTTAACGATTGCTCGAGCCTTGCACCGGCAGCTCATCCATGAACGCTTGCTGCCTGAAGGCTCAGTGGCAACTATTCCAATTGGACCATGTTTACTGTTTGGACCTGTTCATAATGTTGTGTTGTGTTAATGGAACAAATAATGGAAATGATTCAGTTATAATTTAAAATATCTTTTATTCAAAAGTTTAACAAACACTTGTTTGTACTTAACTTAACTTTAATAAAAATATTCTTGTATCAAACTTTAAAGATTTCAGTTCAGATCACTTACAAACTTTAAGATCACTTACAAACTTTTAAACTTGTAAATTTACATAACTTACAAAAAACTTTAAATTTGAGAACAGTTACAATAGTAACAACAATAATAACAACAACAGCAATAAAGAAAGGCTGCATCCATACTTCTCCACACCATTCTAAGACCACCCACTGCGCTTGGTCTTGGTGACTTCACCCCTGCCCACAGGTGGTGGTGCAACGTTTCTCATGTTGGTACCAAGCTTATTCTTTCGAGCATCTCGGGCAATGTGCACTTCTTGATGGGGGCCGTGTTCAGGCAGTAATGTGGAAGGCCCAGCTTGGGCCTCTTTAGAGGCTGGTCTGAGGATTGGAGTGGGAGTGGCAGTTGATTCTGTTAATGGGCGCGAGGTCTGGGCGTGTTCCCTTATTGCAACAGCTAACTCCGACATGCCCTCCCTCATGTTCACCGACAGTGTACAACTACCTGCGACATTCCCTCCCTCATGTGCACCAACATTATATCAGCTGCCTGAGACATTACCTCCTTCATGTTCACCGACAGTGTTCCCATTTCTCCCGACTGTCCAGATACCTCATCACCCACCCCAGTGATGGTGTCCAGGAGTGATCACGTAAGGTCAATGCTCTCCCTTCTCATTGCCATCATCTCAACCGCATCCGTTAACTCCTGCACCTCAGGAGAGCGCTGTCGAGCTCTCCTTCCTTTCCTCACCCTGGGTGTGGCTCGCTGCATCCCACTGGACCTGCAGCCTCGGACGGTGGGGCCCTGGGTGTGCCTTGCTGCATCCCACTGGAATCCCCAGCCTTGGATTGTGAGAAACCATGGAATGTCCCAACACTCGTACCACTCAGGAAAGGGCCTGGCACCTCAATGGGCGGCACCTGCACCTCCTCCAGAGTGAGTACAACAGTGGGGCTTCATCCTCCCCTTCCCCCTCCCCCACCCCCTCCCCCTCACCCCCATGCTCTTGGTCTGGAAGGTGGGATTGGAAGATGTTCTCCTCTCCAGGCTCGTCCACGTCTGAATCTTCTACATCGGCTTCAGCCTCAGGGTTAGCCTCAAGTTCTGCAAAATATAACAGAACATCAAATGGTTAGCAGTAGAGGAGGGGGCAGGGTGGCATGAGTAGGCTCACATGGCGCAGGCAGCAGGCTCATTTGAAGGACCACGATGAATGATAACACATCACATCAACCGAAGCGTAGCTGACAGAGACATCCCCATGAACCGAAGCATGGCTAGCCCATGCAGTACTTAACATTTAGCAAAGCCAGACTGTGGAATTTGCAGGACATACCCTCTCCCAGCTTGTGTGGGCCCAGCTTGTGCAGTGGTGGTTGTTTTTCTCCAGGCAAGACCCATCAAAGCAGTGACCCGGTCTTCCAAGGGTGTCAGTGGCTGCAGATTTGCCGGACCTCCTCCTGTTCGAGTTCTTTCTCTTTTGTTGTGTGCCACCTTCCTCTGCAAAGATGAAAATATAACTTTTTAGAGAGGGTGTCTTTCTGCAGGGTGGGACATACAGATGGTCACATTTACAATTGCAATCCAATGAATAAATGAAAATATGACACTAACTACTTGACCAAGGTCCCGCCATTTATTTTTGCACTGGCTTCCAGACCTCGGGGTGGTCACCATTGCACAGTAATCTTCAGTAAGTTGGTTCCAGCGTTTTTTCCTTTTTTTTGGGTGAAACTTTTATGTGACATCAGCTGGTGTCCAGCTTGTGCCGTCTGGCCTCAATCACAGTAACCAGGGTCTCCATTTCGACCTGTGAGAAATTCTTCGTTGTTGAGCCAAGTTGCATATTGCATTGCAGCTCCGATTTTTCCAATGAGAATTAAAGTTCTCACACACAACTGGCTCTTTAAAAATGGCTGAATGCAGATCGGGAGCTGCACTGGGCATGCGCGCCCATTATAGTAATGTAAAAAACGTCATTTTTTTTTTCTGTGCAGGCGCAGACATTAAGCTCCACCCCGAAGCTAAAGGACAGGCTGTGTGGCGCCAATTTCAAAAAATGGAACTGGGAAACTTGCAAGTTATTTTTTTGGAGTAGTCGAGGCCAAAAAATATGGGCAAAACTCTTGTAATATGCCAAAGAATGGCATTGGGGAAAATTGAGCCCTATGCACTTAATGTATGCCTCTTTCCTTACCCTCAATTGTTTCCTCATGACTTTATTCATCTATGGTGTCTCATTAGTGTTTAGCTTGTCCTTGTTCATTTGCAGAATGTATTGTTCCTGCACTCTGTTGAACAGCATTTTAAATGTTTCCCATTGCTGTACTACATCATTGTTTGGCAATACTGTTGCCCATTTTAATTTCCCAAGTTCTATTCTCAGTCACTCAAAATCAGCTTTTCTCCAATCTATTACCCTGGTCTTCATCATACATATATCCTTCTTAATTATTATCTTAAAGCGTATTATATTAGGTCACTATTGCCTAGATGTTCCCCTACTTTTATTTCTCTTATCTGCTCAGGTTCATTCCCCATTACTAGCTCCAATAACGAATCCTCCCTTGTTGGGCTTTTTAAATATTGGGTTAGATGTCCTGTACACATTGTCGGAACTCCATTTCCTTATCCCCTTTACTTACCTCTTTTGTCCAATTAATATCAGGGTAGTTGAAATCCTGGCCCACAGACAGTGCCTTTCCAGCACTCTCTGTGGGCCAGGAGGGACATCAGTGCTTCCCCCACCCTCCAGGCAAACCTGCTTCCCTCCCCCTCTGCCAACTCTCCCTCGCCATGATCCAAAACCCCCTGCGATCTCCTCCCGACCAGTGATCTGTTCAACCCCCCTCCCCCTCTGCGAATCTTCCCCTGACCTATAATCTTCCCCCCGCATGCGATCTCCCCCCGACCTTCAAAGTCTTCAATCCCCCGTCAATCACCCCCCCGCCACCCTGAGATCTCTTCAACTCCGCAATCTCCCCCCTGACCCCTGACCCTTTGTTTTCTCTGATCTCTGGCTGTGGATTTACAGCACTGGCCTTCCTGCCTGACAGGCAGCCAGCCTCTCAGTCTGGGTGGTGCCAGACGGGAAACAGAGAAAAAAATATTCAAATGAGATCACACCGTTAAATTCGGCGGGACCCCTGCGTTACTCGCATTTGCGGTTCTCCCGCCCGCCAAGAACCCCCTCCACTCCCTGCGGGTAAATATTGGGGCCTATACCTCTGGTTGTGGAGTTAGTGACCGAGAGTGATCAGTTTCAAATTGCCACTGAGCGAGTGAGGAGAAAGATCAGGAGATATTTTGTTTATGCAGTCGGCTGCTGATCCATGGGACTGCTTTGCCAAAAGGACTGGTTGAGACAGAGACTACTGTATTTTTAAGGGAAAATTCTTATCCTTATTAATTATTTTTTTCTTATTCATTCTTGGGATGTGGGCGTCGCTGGTAAGGCCAGCATTTATTGCCCATCCCTAGTCCTGAGAAAGTGGTGACAGACCAACTGAGTGCCTTGCTAGGGTGCTTTAGAAAACAATTAAGAGTCAACCGCATTGGTGTAGGACTGGAGTCATATATAGGCCAGCCCAGGTAAGGATGACAAGTTTCCTTCCCTGAAGGATATTAGTGAACCAGTTGGGTTTTTACGACAATCCGACAACAGCCATATTTTACTGATACTGACTTTTTACGACACTTTTTTTTATTGATTCAGGGAATGTGGGCATCATTAGCAAGGCCAGTATTTATTGCCCAACCCTAGTTGTCCTTGAGAAGGTGTGGTGAGCCACCTTCTGGAACCGCTGCAATCCGTGTGGTGAAGGTACTCACATACCTTCACCATACACCACCTCAGGTCGGGAGTATAAGAGTTGGAGCAAGGGGACCCTACAACTTCAAGTGTGCGACGAGTTCGAGGTGGGCAACTGGGTGATGTCATCAAAACCCAGGTCGCCGTTTGAAGCGTGGGCAGGAACATCGGCAGGGCCCAGGTACGGCAGGGGAGCGGGAAGATCGGGCGGATGAGTGGCGAGAGACCGTGGTGGAGGTGTGGCGAATGATTGAGGCAGAGGAGCGGCGAGAGATCGTGGCAGAAGTGCGACAAATGATCGGGGCGGGGGAGTGGTGAGGGATCGTGGCTGAGACGTGTCAAGAGATCGTGACAGAGGTACAGCGAATGTTTGGGGCAGAGGAGTGATGTGAAATCATGGCAGAAGTGGGGCAAATGATTGGGGTGGAGGAGCGGTGAAGGATCGTGGCTGAGATTCGGCGAGTGATCATGGCGGAGGTGCAGCAAATGTTTGGTGCGGAGGAGCGGCGAGAGATCGTGGCGGAGAAGTAGTGAAAGATTGTGTCAGAGTGTGGCGAATGTTTGTGGTGGAGGAACGGTGAGAGATCGTGACGGTGATGCAGCAAATGAGGGTACGGGGCCGAGAGGAGCCGAGGGCCCAGGGGCAGCACAGACCAGCCCACACTGCGATATGTGTGTGCACTAGGTCCGTGCAGCAGAGCAGGTCTCCAGTCGTCCTGGTTAACCCTTGCCACTGGACAAAGGCCTGTGTGGTGGCTGATGTGCAACGGTCACCACACGTTAAAAAAATCCATGCACAGGCATCTTCCACCCCTGAAGTTCAGAACTGGAATATTGAGTCCTTCACTGAAACATCTGTGAACTCATCCCTTTTGGTATGGAAGCAAGTCATCCTCATTCGAGGGACCGCCTATTATGATGATAAAGGTACTCACACAGTGCTGTTAGGTAGGGAGTTCCAGGATTTTGACCCAGTGTCATTGAAGGAACGGTGTTACATCTACAAGTCAGGATGGTGTGCAAATTGGAGGGGAACTTGGAGGCATTCATGTTCCCATGAAACTGCTGCCCTTGTCCTTCTAGGTGGTGGAGGTTGTGGGTTTGGGAGGTAAGAATGGCAGATAGGAATGTATTCTAAAGAGGGAAGCACTAGGAGGATAGATGAACAAAGGGATTTAGGGCACCAACCAAGAGGTATAAAATGTAAAAGCAATAAGCACTACTGCAGTACAGTCAGGGTCAAACCTCATTCAGTTTGGGATTCCCATCATACTCACCTTGAAGAAGGTCCAGCAATGATTTACAAGAATAATATCTGGGATGAAGGGACTGAGTTATACTGAAAGACCAGGTAAACTTGCCTTATATTCCCTGGAGATGAGGAAGTTACTGACTGGGGTCTTTAAAATAATAAAGGGAATTGACAGGGTTAACAGAGATGACTCTTCCTGATGTTAGGGGAATCCAGAGAACAGCAGTACAAGTGAACTGGTTTAATATATAGAGCCACTTTGACTAGAAAAATGGTAGAGTCACCTTGCTAAGCTGCATGGCCAACTTCTGTTCCCATGTATGTTCCTTAATGGAACCCTGCAGAATAGACAGTTCTTGCTGCATAGGACTGCCTGACAGGAGGTTACAACCTGCCACTCTATCCAGACTGGCGTGCACCATCTTGTGCAATGAGGCAAGTGACTTTCTCACCAGTACATGCTTGTGAAGGATGCTCCATTTCATTGATGGGTCTGTGAGGTTGAAATGACGAAGCGATTCAGCAGTGTCCAAGGTCATGCTCCTCTTCTGCACAGTTACAGCCAGTCTTTCTTCAGACACCTCTATTGCCACTTCCTGGCCTGTGATCAGCGACTCGCCCTATGATGCTTCCTGAAACTCAGCACAGGTACCGCTCACAGGGCCCATGGTGACTGTGATGGAGGTTACTGATCAATTGGCCATCAGTTGACCTACATCTAAAAGGATTGGAGCTCCGGGAATGAGCTCTGAGTAAACGTCCGCGTTGCTCTGTGCTCTAATAAAACAGGAGAAAAAAAGCAAACTCACATTTACCGTTCATTCAATAGGATAAGTATATTAAACCTCCGTAAGTCTTCTGTCTGAGTGGCTCACTGCCTGCATGAAAGCTTCTTGTGTCTAATAGAAGATTAAGGGTGGATCTAATTGAGGTGTTTGATAGGGTAGATAGAGAGAAAATATTTCCTCTGCTGGGGAGAGTCGAGAATAAGGGACCATAACCTTTAAATTAGAGCCAGGCCTTTCAGGGGTGATGTCAGGAAGCATTTCTTCACACAAAGGGTAGTGGAAAACTGGAACTTTTTCCCCGACAGGCTGTTGCGGCTGGGGGTCAATTGAACATTTCTAAACTGAGATTCAGCTATTTGCTCGGTAAGGGAAATGGAACCAATGCCGATATGTGAAGTTGTGGTATAGATCAGCCATGATCTAATTGAATGGCAGAACAGGCTCAAGGGTTTGAATGGCCTACATTCCTATGTTCCTAAATGGTATGTTTGCTCTATCAGTTTGGTGGCATTAAAACCAATGGCCACAATCAGGAGCTCTGAGAGGATCATCATCATAGACATTCCCTCGAAATCGAGGAAGACTTGCTTCCACTCCAAAACTGAGTTCTCAGGTAACTGAACAGTCCAATACGGGAATTACAGTCTCTATCACAGGTGGGACAGACAGTGGTTTGGGGGAAAGGGTGGGTGGGACTGGTTTGCCGCACGCTCCTTCCGCTGCCTGCGCTTGGTTTCTGCATGCTCTCGGCGACGAGACTCGAGGTGCTCAGCGCCCTCCCGGATGCTCTTCCTCCACTTTGGGTGGTCTTTGGCCAGGGATTCCCAGGTGTCGGTGGGGATGTTGCACTTTATCAAGGAGGCTTTGAGGGTGTCCTTGAAACATTTCCTCTGCCCACCTGGGGCTTGCTTGCCACGTAGGAGTTCTGAGTAGAGCGCTTGCTTTGGCAGTCTTGTGTCGGGCATGCGGACAATGTGGCCCGCCCAGCAGAGCTGGTCGAGTGTGGTCAGTGCTGCGATGCTGGGGATGTTGGCTTGATCGAGAACATTGACGTTGGTGTGTCTGTCCTCCCAGGGGATTTGCAGGATCTTGCGGAGTCAGCACTGGTGGTATTTCTCCAGCGATTTGAAGGGTGGGGTGGCAGAGAGGGGTGTTTAACCTCTGCACCCGGTTTTTCAAACCATGTTAAACAAGGCGCCTCGTTGGGCCGCAGTCTTACAGTTCTGGGGCTGGTGATTCTGTATACAAATGCTCTCGATGCTGTGCTTTGCTTGTCTATACAAGTTACAGTAATGAGGTTTGACGTAATCTTTTGGAATAAATGTCATCTCCATATATGAACATTAACGTTGGCAGTCTACATGATTGTGGATATGCCCTCACCTAACATCTGCATATGTACTTGTGTGCACACACACGCACACACACACACACACACACACAAAGGCACACTTGCATCAGGGCTTGCTGGACAGTTATCAGGAGCAGGAAGCCTATGCAATCATCCCCTCACCCAGAGACATAAGCCCCTTCCCCTCCCACTGTCTGGTCTGAGATTAGCCAGATTGAAGATCAAAACTGGAGTGATCCCAGTCTGTGTGGCTTTGCCACCCACTGGACAGACTCACTGGGTCTCTGGGAGTTAAATCGGTGATTCACCGCTCACAGGCAGGAACAAGAGTACAGAAAAAAGTCATGTTTGCTAAATTAATGTTTTATTGGTTTCTGGCGAAAGGAAACATCAAAACCATATTTCACCTGCGGGCAAGCACACAGTGAATGCACACTCAAACTTCGACGGCCTTAACAATCTTGGATGTGTTCAAATGTCATTTTTAAAAGTCTGCATCTTGTAATACTTCACTTTATCTCTGATCTCAGTCGTTATTGCAAACCCCCATTAATGGAGGGCTGTTCAGTGCATGGATGAAATCAATAGCCCCCAGAGAATTTGGTGCATAGATCACATTTGCATCTGAACTAGAAAATAATGGAAACACATGTTATGCATTTGACATTGGGATCCAGAGAGACAGCTGTAAGTACACTGAGAAACTGACTACCAGCAGTAGTAATCCAAGGAAGAAAGTAATAATTCCGTGTGTGGTGACTAAGGCTATTATTCAGAGCTTTAGAAAATGCAACTCTCAGCCAAATTTCACACTATATGTTCCATGTATCGTAACATTAAACCATTTTATGTTCTAAGCTGCAAATCCAGACACACAACAGTTTTCACATTAAATTAATTTTTTTTCAGAAAAAAAAAACATACAGTCATCAGTACAGGAAAATATTGTCGTTTCCATGGAGATAGAGAGCACAACTGCTATCGCCATTTGCATAAACAGAAAGAAACATAAAACAATATCTAGATTGAAAGTTGAAGACAGGAAATATTGCTGTAGCTTCATGAACACCATAATCACCTAAATATAACATGCCCACACTTAATTTTCCTTCCAAATTTCTTCAGAAGGTGTTGACTATTGCTGGCATGACTGCCCTGCTAGAGCACGAGTCAGGATTAGATTTATAACAAGAAGCTCAATTCTCTAAGTTATACTCCATGTAGCGAAGCTCCTCTCTGGGAGCACGGGCTGGCTGAACTTGCCCTACGATGCCAGTGGCATCAATCATTATCCTGTACCTCATCCAAGTGTCATTGACGTATGAGCCTATACAGTTATCGATGAAGGAGGGGGGACCCTCACAGAAAAAACAATATTGTATCCTCACCTGACATTGACTGGTCTGTACTTTATACCGGGAGATCACTACATGGAGGTCAAGAATGGGAACCCAGGCTGATTTTCCCCCACCTCTGTCAGAAGTGCCGCCTTTCAGATGAGATGGTAAACTGTGGCCCTGTCTGCCCTCTCAGGTGAACGTAAAAGATTCCATGACACTATTTCGAGGAAGAGAAAGGTGTTCTCTCATTGTTCTGGTCAATATTTATTCCTCAACCAATGTCATTATAACCGATTATCTGCTTTGTTGGAGATTGCTGTGCACATGTTGGCTGCCGCCTTTCCTACATTGTCACAGTGACTACACTTCAAAAGTACTTACTTGGCTGTAAAGCGCTTTGGGATGTCTTGATGTTGTTAAGGGTGCTGTATAAATGCAAGTCCTTTCTTTCTCTCTAGCCCAGGGTGTTGAGCTTGGTTGCAGCTTCTGTAACCGGCACAAGTTGGCTATGGGGCCACAGTCTGGGAATTGAAGCTGGAACCTGTATGGGCTGTGTGGCTTCATTCCATACTGGGCAGTATGTTTACCCATTGAAACATTTGTTGCTGTTGTGGTGACTAAGGTCTCAGCTTTCCAAATCTTTGTACTAAATGTCAGCACCAATGACAGCCAGGTCACAATAGGTCAAATCCAGGTGTGACTCCAGCACTTGAAGAGTTTGCCTCCAACCCAATCTCAGGAGAGCATTTCAAACTGCACCACTGACCCCATCATTTCCAACATCACCCACCTTTTTGGTCTCCCTGAGATTGCCAGTGAGTGCTCAGTGATGGACAATTGTTAGCTTGTAAGCTCAAAACCACCATGAATGGCCAAAGCCATTTTGTAGACAACAACATGCATTTAGATAGCGCTCTTTGCCAACATCATCATCATAGGCAATCCCTCGGAATCGAGGGAGACTTGCTGCCACTCTTAAAATGAGTTCTTAGGTGACTGTACAGTCCAATACAAGAGCCACAGACTCTGTCACAGGTGGGACAGACAGTGGTTGAAGCAAGGGGTGGGTGGGACTGGTTTGCCGCTCGCTCTTTACGCTGTCTGCGCTTGATTTCTGCACGCTCGCGGCGATGAGACTCGAGGTGCTCAGCATCCTCTCGGTTGCACTTCCTCCACTTAGGGCGGTCTTTGGCCAGGAACTCCCAAGTATCGGTGGGGATGTTGCACTTTATCAGGGAGGCTTTGAGGGTGTCCTTGTAACGCTTCTGCTGCCCACCTTTGGCTTGTTTGCCGTGAAGGAGTTCCGAGTAGAGCACTTGCTTTGGGAGTCTCGTCCCTGGCATGCGAACTATGTGGCCTGCCCAGCAAAGCTGATCAAGTGTGGTCAGTGCTTCAATACAGAGGATGTTGGCCTGGTCGAGGACGCTAATGTTGGTGTATCTGTCCTCCCAGGGGATTTGTAGGATCTTGCGGAGACATCGTTGGTGCTATTTCTCCAGTGACTTGAGAAGTCTACTGTACATGGTCAATGTCTCTGAGCCATTCAGGAGGACGGATATTACTACAGCCCTGTAGACCATGAGCTTGGTGGCAGTTTTGAGGGCCTGGTCTTCAAACACTCTTTTCCTCAGGCGGCTGAAGGCTGCATTGGTGCACTGGAGATGGTGTTGGATCTCATCATCAATGCCTGTTCTTGTTGATGGGAGGCTCCCGAGATATGGGAAGTGGTCCACGTTGTCCAGGGCTGCGCTGTGGAACTTGATGACTGGGGGGCAGTGCTGTGCGGCGAGGACAGGCTGGTGGAGGATCTTTGTCTTACGGATAGTAATATGTCCAATGGCGCATCACTGGAGTGTTACCAAACAAAATTTGACACCCAACCACTTAAGGACTTATTAGGACAGGTTGGTCAAAGAAGAAGGTTTTAAGTATCATCTTAAAGGAGGAGAGAGATGAAGAGAGGCAGAGAGGATGACGGAGGGAGTTCCAGAGCCTAGGCAGCTGAAGGTATGGCCACCAATGACGGAGCGATGAAAATCGGGGATCTGCAAGAGGCCAGAATTGGAAGAGTGCAGAGATCTCGGAGGTATGTAGGGCAGGAGGAGGTTCCAGAGATAGGGAAGGGTGAGGCCATGAAGGGATTTGAAAACAAGGATGAGTATTTTATAGTTGTGGTGTTGTCGGATCAGGAGCCAATGTGGCCAGCGAACCCCTGACAAAGCTGACAAACAGAAGTCCCTTTTGTCCCATCAGTCAGGGCTAGAATTGAACAGGTTCCCCAGTGTTCCAACTATGCCTCCCATTCTCTCCACTTTTATTCATTTGTGTAACATTTCACAGCCTTACTTTGTTCAGGGTGGGTGAGGTGGGCTCGGTTTTGTTTCAGAGACTAAGATTTGTGTACTCCAAGGTTCAAACTCAGTTGTGGTGGTAGCACACTCGTCTCCCGAAATGCCTGCAGGCTGTGAATTCAACCTCCCGAGGATCAAATAGAGACACACCCAGCCTCATGCACGGCAACGGTCAGAGCTTTAAGCTTATACTCAGCGTTTCAACACATGCCAGAACTTCAAAAGAGAAATCAGCTTTTCCTTATGCTGAATTGGAGGTTGGCAACCAATCAGATCAGTTGGAGAGCAGGAATGGCAGCTGTCAACCAATCAGATCGTAGGAGAGCGTGAATGACAGCTTCAACCAATTAGATCTGTTATTTATTTTAAATGGGCTGAGACCTTCATTAAACAAACAGGCCGTGTAATGTCTTCTGAATACATGAGGCATCAACTATTATCGTCAGTGGGAATTGCAAATTTCCTGTGTTTCTAAAAAAGAAAATACATGAAATGCACAGAAGGCTGAGCAACATCTAAAAGAGGGCAACGCGAGTTACTGTTTGGGTGACACCCTCCATCAGAGCTTGGCTCTAAGGATTGGTTTCAATAATATTCACATGCCCCTAATCGTGTTGAAACTTCTTAAAGACAAATGTCTCAAATAGTTTCATCAGCATAGTTTCGATCCAGGTAATCCACTGTTCTCACCTGTTTGGGGACAAATGCAGGAAAGGGACAGTTTCACCTTGTGAATATGGACTCCAGCCCTGGTTGGGATTATTGTGGCTGTGTGTTGTAAAATGAACACGATGGGATAGATTTTCATCTCCAACGCCTGGGCAATAATTCAATTGGACGGATCGCCTGTCCTTGAAAGAACTCACCTGGTTTTCATTCCTCTGGCTTTATTTTAATATATATCTCAACAGCTGTATTTTGGAAACGTACTGCGTATTTAAGAGCTACTGAGTTGCATACAAGCTATTTGGCTGCACAGATTATATTTTCAGTCCATTGAGATTGCAATTGGTTTGTTCATTATGCTGTGAGCTAGGAGCAGTCCCTACGGGCTTTCACTGATTTCCTATCTGCAATTTAAATTTACAACCGATTTAGTGCGATACAGCCAGAGATTTCACAGCCTCACAGAACTCTTGGATGTGGTCTATCCAAAGCCTTCAAAGAATATTAAAATTGCCTCATTATACAAGACTATTTGGAGGTGGAACAAGAATCAGCTGGTTTTTCGGAATTAGTTATAGGACCAGGGCTGAAGAATATGTAGCGACATTCGTGAGAACTGGAGAATAACCCAACTGATTTCTGGATCCTACTTCATGTTCTAAATCTCTCCACCATGGCACCTCCTTCTCCCTCCTTTAAAAACCTTCTCAAACCCATCTCTTTGCCCAAAGCTTTGGTCACCACTCCGAAACTCCCCCTTTGGAACATAGGAACAGGTGTAAGCCATTCAGCCCCTCAAGACTGTTCAATTGGATCATGGCTGATCTGTATCTTAACTCCATTTACTCGCCTTGGTTTTATAACCCTTAATCCCCTTCTGACAGTAATATATCAAAGCCTTCCTCGATTTCAAGGGACTGCCTATGATGATGAATATATCAATCTCAGTTTTGAAATTTTCAAATGAATCCCAACCTCGGCCGCTTTTTGGCAGAGGCAGTTCCACATTTCTACCACTTCTTTGTGTGAAGAAGTGCTTCCCGACATCACCACTGAATGACTTGGCTCTAATTTTAATTGTATTCCTTGTTCAGGATTCCCCCACCCGTTTCCAGGTTTGGATTCTCCTTATGCCTTTTGGGGAAACGCCTTGGGACTATTTTAATTGAACCAAAAAGAGTGGCTCTGGGTCACTAGTGTCAGCAAGACAAGACTCAGCTCGACAAGTGTTCCCCTCAGGAGCAGGGCACCACTAATAACACACTAATGGTTCAATTAAACTAAGGACTGCTCAAAATAAAATGTCCCTAATCTGTTTTCATTGTCTACGGCCAGATCAGCCATGATCTTGTTGAATGGCGGAGCAGGCTCGAGGGGCTAGATGGCCTACTCCTGTTCCTAATTCTTATGTTCTTATGTTCTTATGTTCTTATTAATGTTGGGGAAGTCCAGAACCAGGGGCCACAGTCTAAGGATAAGGGGTAAGCCATTTAGGACCGAGATGAGGAGAAACTTCTTCACCCAGAGAGTGGTGAACCTGTGGAATTCTCTGCCATAGAAAGTTGTTGAGGCCAATTCACTAAATATATTCAAAAAGGAGTTAGATGTAGTCCTTACTACTAGGGGGATCAAGGGGTATGGTGAGAAAGCAGGAATGGGGTACAGAAGTTGCATGTTCAGCCATAAACTCATTGAATGGTGGTGCAGGCTCGAAGGGGCGAATGGCCTACTCCTGCACTTATTTTCTATGTTTCTATGTTTCTATGTCTATAGCAGAGTTAACCTCCTGCAGTAGCCACCAGTCGCGGAAGGCCCCAAGCATCAATGGACATCGCATGGTCTCTCTCCCGGGCCAACGGGACATCCACAAGACCTCGTAAGTGAGACGGGCAGTCAGAGTGATCCTTCCTGTGTAGGGTGTTCATTTTCGACTCTACTTTGATTCATAGACCTCGGGAATTACAGGAAAGGACTCCACGCAACGCAAAGTTTAGGCTTAAACCCAACTGTTTGTTTTATTGCACAAAAAACAACTTAAAATGACAGAACCAATCTTCTGAGAGAATTGACCGAAGACATACGACCACCCATCCAGCCAGTTGCTGCTGTTGTCGACTGTAGGCACGTGGTCATTGTTTCTTGACCAGTTGTTCCTCTCCGATGTTCCCTCCTTCTCATCCTGCTTGTCGATCATAGTCTTCCTTCTTGTTCTTCTTGTTCTTCTGGTGTTCCAAGCTGCTGTTTCCAGCTCTTACCTGTATATCCATTTTATGAATACAGCTCCTGCTGGGCTGCTTCTCTGTTAATGCGTCCGGATCGATCTCGATGTTTTGTGGTGATCTGTTTGAATGGCCACAGTTTGCACATGGAGTCGACAGGGCAAAAGACAACTCCTTTTCTTTAGTGCCCCGTTATCCAAAAATGCACGCCTTGTGGGATCCTTTGTTGTCTTGGTTTTTCGTAGACTGGTAGTCTTCATAGGGAACTTGTTTTCCCCCTCCGGCCAATTAATCCAGGGGCTCCTCAGCTTGATTGTATCAAAGCCTTTGTTTCGATATTTTATCAGGTCAAACTCCTCACTGCAGAAATTGCATTAATCAGTGATGCGTCACCACTTACCCGCCCAAGCAGTCCCAAAGGTTTCATTAAACCATTTTTAGTATGTGGCCTCTTCTTGTGCCTTTTGTGAAAATATATAAACCTTACACCTGAAGATCCCATGCATCTTGGACCTGTAGATGGCAACTTTGGACAGGCCCAGGAGCAGGGTGAAGCTTCTTTGGAGGTTCTTACGTTAAAGGTGCTATATAAATGCAAGTTGGTGTTTTTGCACAAAATGGTTTGACTCAATGATTGGTGAACAACAACAACAACTTGTACTTATATAGCACCTTTAAGGTAGTAAAAATATCTCAAAGCACTTTACAGAAGCATTACCAAACAAAATTTGACACAGGCCTGGAGAGCATTGGAATCCAGTTGAGTCTGGAGGCAATGAGGGTGAGGGTTTCAGAGGCAGATGGGCTGAGGCAGGGGCGGTGATAAAAGATATTACAGAGTTGGAAGTAGGTGTTTTTGGTGATGGAGAGAATATGGTGTAGCAAGCTAACTCAGCTCAGGTTCGAATAGGACGGCAAGGTTGCAAACAGTCTGGTCAGCCTCAGGCAGTGGCCTGTGAGGGGATGGAGTCAGTGGCTAGTGAACGGAGTTTGTGGCGTGGACCAAAGACTCTGATCAGAATTTTCCGGGGGGGTAAGCGGGCAGGATCGGTGGCAGGTCAGGTGGGAAATTAGATTTTTTTTGGCAGCGGGTCAGGAATCCGCTGTCATCCCACCACAATGCACCTTTCTAAATGGCCTGTCTGTGATCTCAGATCGTACTCAACCCGACCCGACCCGCAGAGGCAGACGGCCCGATTAAAGCAATTATTGGCTTGTTGACATGACAGACCCTTAATAATGGTTTTAACCTTACCTTTTAACTTTAACTGCTCGCCCACGTGGTCCATGCTGCTCATGGACCACATCTGTTAAGCTGAGGCGGGAGTTGAATGGCCATTGAATCAGCTGATTAGTTGACAGTTTGAAATGTACTATAAAAGTTCCGACCACACAGCTGTTCACTTTCCAAGTGCTGAAGCTGTTTCATTTGGAATACAGATTGAGCTTTATGCAGGAGGCAAGTGTTTGGTGCAAACTCTCCATCCAGTGTCACCTCAGTGGAACAACCTCTCTCACCATTAACAGATTACTTCTGTCATCTCAACTTCACCTGCCATCTATTCCATCAGCATGAGTATCATTTATACTGTTTCACCTTGGTCCTCAGAATCTGACCATGGTCAGCCCCAACAACAGCAGCACCAGGCACACCAACAACAACACCAATCAACTGATGCTGCACTGGACAGAGGGCATCAGCACCTGACCACATTGCTGACTGGGAGGCCAGGGATGGCTTCACCATGGTCAGATTTACATCACTTGACACTGTACACCCTGGCTGCCACATGATGTGCCAGGTTGGGATCACCCCACACCAGCAGCATAAAGCATCCCTGAAATGCTCAAGCCATTCCATTCGTAATAAGATGGATGAATTAACTGCGCAGATAGCTTTTAATGGATATGATTTGATTGGGATTACGGAGGCATGGCTCCAGTGTGACCAAGGCTGGGAACTCAACATCCAGGGGTATTCAATATTCAGGAAGGAGAGACAGAAAGGAAAAGGAGGTGGGGTAGCGTTGCTGGTTAAAGAGGAGATTAACGCAATAGTAAGGAAGGACATTAGCTTGGATGATGTGGGATCTGTATGGATAGAGCTGCAGAACATCAAAGGACAGAAAACGCTGGTGGGAGTTTTGTACAGACCAGCAAACAGTAGTAGTGAGGTTGGGGATGGCATCAAACAGGAAATTAGGGATGCGTGCAATAAAGGTACAGCAGTTATCATGGGTGACTTTAATTTACATATAGATTGGGCTAACCAAACTGGTAGCAATACGGTGGAGGAGGATTTCCTGGAGTGTATAAGGGATGGTTTTCTAGACCAATATGTTGAGGAACCAACGAGGGAGCTGGTCATCCTAGACTGGGTGTTGTGTAACGAGAGAGGATTAATTAGCAATCTTGTTGTGTGAGGTCCCTTGGGGAAGAGTGACCATAATATGGTAGAATTCTTCATTAAGATGGAGAGTGACGCAGTTAATTTAGAGACTAGGGTCCTGAACTTAAAGAAAGGTAACTTCGATGGCATGAGACCTGAATTGGCTAGGATAGACTGGCGAATGATACTTAAAGGGTTGAGGGTGGATAGGCAATGGCAGACATTTAAAGATCACATGGATGAACTTCAACAATTGTACATCCCTGTCTGGCGTAAAATTAAAACGGGGAAGGTGGCTCAACCGTGGCTAACAAGGGAAATTAGGGATAGTGTTAAATCCAAGGAAAAGGCATATAAATTGGCCAGAACTGCAAAACTGAGGACTGGGAGAAATTTAGAAATCAGCAGAGGAGGACAAAGGGTTTAATTAGGAGGGGGAAAATAGAGTATGAGAGGAAGCTTGCAGGGAACATAAAAACTGACTGCAAAAGCTTCTATAGATATGTGAAGAGAAAAATATTAGTGGGGTCAGAATCAGGTGAATTTATAAAGGGGAACAAAGAAATGGCAGACCAATTGAACAAATGCTTTGGTTCTTTCTTCACTAAGAAAGACACAAATAACCTTCCGGAAATACTAGGGAACGGAGGGTCTAGCGAGAAGGAAGAACTGAAGGAAATCCTTATTAATCAACAAAATTGTGTTAGGGAAATTGATGGAACTGAAGGCTGATAATTCCCCAGGGCCTGATCGTCTGCATCCCAGAGTATTTAAGGAGGTGGCCCTAGAAATAGGGGCTGCATTGGTGGTCATTTTCCAACATTCTATCGACTCTGTACCAGTTCCTTTGGATGGGAGGGTAGCTAATGTAATCCCTCTTTTTAAAAAAGAAGGGAGAGAGAAAACAGGGAATTATAGACTGGTTAGCCTGACATCGGTTGTTGGGAAAATGTTGAAATCAATTATTAAAGATGTAATAGCAGTGCATTTGGAAAGCAGTGACAGGATCGCTCCAAGTCAGCATGAATTTATGAAAGGGAAATCATGCTTGGAAAATCTTCTTGAATTTTTTGAGGATGTAACTAGTAGAGTGGACAAGGGAGAACCAGTGGATGTGCTGTATTTGGACTTTCAAAAGGCTTTTGACAAGGTCCCGCACAAGAGATTAGTGTGCAAAATTAAAGCACATGGTATTGGGGGTAATGTATTGACGTGGATAGAGAACTGGTTGGCAGACAGGAAGCAGAGAGTAGGAATAAACAGGTCCTTTTCACAATGGCAGGCAGTGACTAGTGGAGTACCGCAAGGTTCAATGCTGGGACCGCAGCTATTTACAATATACATTAATGATTTAGACGAAGGAATTAAATGTAATATCTCCAAGTTTGCAGATGACACTAAGCTGGGTGGCAGTGTGAGCTGTGAGGAGGATGCTAAGAGGCTGCAGGGTGACATGGACAGGTTAGGTTATTGGGCAAATGCATGGCAGATACAGTATAATGTAGATAAATGTGAGCTTATCCACTTTGGGGGCAAAAACAGGAAGGCAGAATATTATCTGAATGGTGGCAGATTAGGAAAAGGGGAGGTGCAACGAGACCAGGGTGTCATGGTATATCAGTCATTGAAAGTTGGCATGCAGGTACAGCAGGTGGTGAAGAAGGCAAATGGCATGTTGGCTTTCATAGTGAGATAATTTGAGTATAGGAGCAGGGAGGACTTACTGCAGTTGTACAGGGCCTTGGTGAGGCCACACCTTGAATATTGTGTACAGTTTTGGTCTCCTAATCTGAAGAAGGATATTCTTGCTATTGAGGATGTACAGTGAAGGTTCACCGGCCTGATTCCCGGAATGGCAGTACTGACTTATGAAGAAAGACTGGATCGACTAAGCTTATATTGACTGGAATTTAGAAGAATGAGAGGGATCTCATATAAACATATAAAATTCTGACGGGATTGGACAGGTTAGATGCAGGAAGAATGTTCCCGATGTTGGGGAAGTCCAGAACCAGGGGTCACAGTCTGAGGGTAAGGGGTAAGCCATTTAGGACTGAGATGAGGAGAAACTTCTTCACTTAGAGAGTGGTTAACCTGTGGAATTCTCTGCCACAGAAAGTTGTTGCGGCCAGTTCATTAGATATATTCAAAAGGGAGTTAGATGTGACCCTTATGGCTAAAGGGATCAAGGGGTATGGAGAGAAAGCAGGAATGGGGTACTAAAGTTGCATGATCAGCCATGAACATACTGAATGGTGGTGCAGGCTCGAAGGGCCGAATGGCCTACTCCTGCACCTATTTTCTATGTTTCTATGTTTCAAAGATTGACACAAATCTGTCCAAGAATGCAAAGTGTTGAAAATAAAGATTTTAATATTTGACAGCATATTTCAGAAACTTCACATGCACATTGGCTAAAACACACTAATGCCTACCCTTGTGTGTTGTTAGTTGGTATGATTGCACTAGGATGAGGGTGAGTGTGAGAGGTGGCTCGTGAGATGGGGATGTGATAATGTAGATAGAGAGAGAGGGATGTGTGGAGGTGCAATGTAAGTTGGTGTGAGTAAGGATGTGCAGGGGTAGAGTAGGGAAGGCAGAGTGATGGGGATGTGATGAGAGGCACAGCAGGATGAGGTTGAGTATGGCTTTGTACTCACGTTTCCTGATCTACTGAGAACATTGAAACGTTTGTGCCTCTGCACCCAGGTCCTCCTGACCATGTCCCTGCTTGTGCCCTCTTCTGCAATGTTCAACCAGGCTATCTTGGACCCTGAGGAGGTGTCTTCTGCCCATAGGAAGGGAAGAGGACCTTCCTGCGTGCTTTATAGAGGGAGTCATGGGGGAACCTGGGTGCAGCCCTGCACCTTTGTGCAGAGATTGTCAGTGTTTGCAACACTTCAATGGACGCACCCGAAGCATGCCGTATCTCTCCATGCGAAGTGTATGCAGCCGAGAACCGGCATTTGCAATCTGTCAATCACGCATCCCCGATCGAAGGACATTCGCGGGCGGAGATTTGGGCTATTTGCCCAACTCTTTCCTAGAAAATGTCCTTCAAACTCTTACGCCTGGTAAAAGCAGGTGTATAACCTACTTTTACCAACGTAAGAGTTTTAAAACAGAAAAATTCAATGTTATCACTAATTTTTATATTAAAAGATCTGTCCATTAAGGTAAGTTTATTTTTAACCCATTAAAACAAATTCAAAGAAAATGTTTTTTTCTAAAAATATTTATAAATTCAATTTCAATTAATTTTAAATAGGTGAGTTTTTAAAAATTTATTGTGTTATGTTTCTGTGTTTTGGGAGTATTGATAGTAATGGCAGCTCATACAAACGGAGCTCCCATTATTATCAATGAGAATACTCCATGTTCATTGTGGTCCAGGCCCACGTGATCCCAGGTTGCCTTGGACCGCAAATATACGTTTCTCCGGGACCACCAGGTACTTTCAGAAAAAACATTTCGGTCGGAGGCGTCCACCATAATAAGCCTCCGACCATAATTTTCGGGCCATTATGTTTGTGAACTTTAATAGATTACAAAAGAAAATTTAAATTGCAGTTTCTTTTGACATGGCTGTTGGGCAAATGAGAGGATGTCTCTCGTGGAGATCTTGGTGCGTTTGGCAGCAGAATCATGACACCGCCAAACACATCATCCTTGAGGGTCTTCTAATAAAAGACGTCAACTGTTCGAAGAACAGCAGATGTAGCTGAAATAGAGTAAATCGTGTAACACTCAGCGGAGAGATAAAGGGTCAATCAGTGGCTGATTTCCAATCCTGCAAACTCCTTCTCTGTGACAGTGAATCTTCAATCACACTGGGGAAAATCATGACTGTTCAATGTCCTTTTTGCAAAGCCACCCTTACAGTGTCACCTTCCCAACAAGGGGGAACCACACACCAGTCTGCTCCACGAGCCTGTGAGATCATCAGATTTGGAGCCCCATGAGGCCATGCATCTTCAGCAGTTCTGTATTTTGCATTTCTTCTGTATTTGTTAACTTATCAGCATATGGTGTCCGCTGCTGAATACTGATAAGCAGTGGTATCATTATTTCCCACTGTCTTTAAACTGTTAGAGCAGGAGGACCAGTGGACTGTTTCAATATTTTCAGGGAGTTCCTGGGAATGTGCCAGTATTTCAGGGAGGGTCCTCACAATCTGCTAATATTTATAGGGGGTTCATGGGAAGTTCTGCAATTTCCTTCCTAAACCTCTCCGCCTCGCTACCTCTCTCTTTTCCCTTAAGACACTCTTTAAAACCTGCCTCAATGGGTCAGATTTGGCTGCAGCAGGGCACCTAATGGTGCCAGCCATTAGTTAGGCTTGCTCTGCACCCTTCAGCTCAAATATCTTTTGCCTACAAAGTTGCTGAAAGTTCAAGCTGATAAGAGGGCAGCAAATGGAACAAGGCATCTGGGACCTGAGTGAAAAGGGCAACCAACAGGGTATCTCCCTAGCCAATCAGATTGAAGGTTTGGGAAACAACCAGCAGAAGGACTGAGAAGGGGTGAATTAAAAAAGGTGAATTCAACCTCAAATCAGGTAGAGAAAGAGAAATAAAGAGAGGGAAAGGTAGATTGGATTAAGAGAGAGAGCAAAAAGAGACAGAACAGAAAAGTAGGAAAGAAAATAAATTAAAAATGTAACATTTTTAAAATCTCCCTGAAAAATTCAAAACCTGAAGGCAAGTGATTCCATACTTGTACTATTTAATTCTCAGTGCCAGAGAGGTTGACTGGCAGCAATTAGCACATTGCTAAAATGGTACTTACACATGAAATGACAAGACTTAACTTTGTGTAGTGAGTTTACTTCGTATCTACTGGGCAAAAACAGCAACTTCAAGCCATTAAATACACGTCAATGTGAGGCAGTTAGCGAGATGCCTTTTTCAGGAAACTAATGGTGGAGTGGCGCAACTGGGACAACATCAATATTCACGTTTAACCAACGCGTCTGCCCCTCGCCTGTAGTCTCTGCACCATTTACAGGTACATAATGCTGAGCACCACTTTTTAAAAAAGGAGGGAGAACGGAAACGGGTAATTAGAGACCGGTTAGCCTGACATCAATAGTGGGGAAAATGTTGGAATCAATTATTAAAGATGAAATAGCAGCGCATTTGGAAAGCAGTGACAGGATCTGTCCAAGTCAGCATGGATTTATGAAAGGGAAATCATGCTTGATGAATCTTCTGGAATTTTTTGAGGATGTAACTAGTAGAGTGGACAAGGGAGAACCAGTGGATGTGGTGTATTTGGATTTTCAAAAGGCTTTTGACAAGGTCCCACACAAGAGATTAGTGTGCAAAATTAAACCACATGGTATTGGGGGTAATGTATTGACGTGGATAGAGAACTGGTTGGCAGACAGGAATCGGAGAGTCTGGATAGACAGGTCCTTTTCAGAATGGCAAGCAGTGACTAGTGGGCTGCCGCAGGGCTCAGTGCTGGGACCCCACCTATTTACAATATACATTAATGATTTGGATGAAGGAATTGAGTGTAATATCTCCAAGTTTGCAGATGACACTAAACTGGGTGGCAGTGTGAGCTGTGAGGAGGACGCTAAGAGGCTGCAGGTTGATTTGGACAGGTTAGGTGAGTGGGCAAATGCATGGCAGATGCAGTATAATGTGGATAAGTGTGAGGTTATCCACTTTGGGGGCAAAAATACGAAGGCAGAATATTATCTGAATGGCGGCAGATTAGGAAAAGGGGACCTGGGTGTCATGGTACATCAGTCATTGAAAGTTGGCATGCAGGTACAGCAGGCGGTGAAGAAGGCAAATGGTATGTTGGCCTTCATAGCTAGGGGTTTTGAGTATAGGAGCAGGGAGATTTTACTGTAGTTGTACAGGGCCTTGGTGAGGCCTCACCTGGAATATTGTGTTCAGTTTTGGTCTCCTAATCTGAGGAGGGACGTTCTTGCTATTGAGGGAATGCAGCGAGGGTTCACCAGACTTATTCCCGGGATGACTGTACTGACATATGAGGAGAGATTGGATCGAGTGGGCTTTTAGTCACTGGAGTCTAGAAGGATGAGAGGGGATCTCATAGAAACATATAAAATTCTGACGGGACTGGACAGGTTAGATGCAGGAAGAATGTTCCTGATGTTGGGGAAATCCAGAACCAGGGGACACAGTCTAAGGATAAGGGGTAAGCCATTTAGGACTGAGTTGAGGAGAAACCTCTTCACTCAGAGAGTTGTTAGCCTGTGGAATTCCCTGCCGCAGAGAGTTGTTGATGCCAGTTTGTTGGATATACTCAAGAGGGAGTTAGATATGGCCCTTATGGCTAAAGGAATCAAGGGGTATGGAGAGAAAGCAGGAAAGAGGTACTGAGGTGAATGATCAGCCATGATCTTATTGAATGGTGGTGCAGGCTCGAAGGGCCGAATGGCCTACTCCTGCAACTATTTTCGATGTTTCTATGGGGTCAAGTTTCGGCCTGAGTTGCTCCTATTTTTTTGGAGCAACTGGTTTAGAATGGAATATCTTAGAAATTGCAATTCCCGGCTTTTAGTTTGCTCCAGTTCTAGTCCATTAGAACGGTTTCACTTTGGAACAGATTTTTTTCTTCAAAAAGGGGCGTGTCTGGCCACTTACGTCTGTTTTGCAAGTTTAGGCAGTAAAAACTTACTCCAAACTAACTTAGAATGGAGTAAGTGTAGATTTTTGTACGCTCAGAAAAACCTTGCCTACACTTTAGAAATCAGGCGCAGGGAATGGTGCGGGGGTGGGGGGAGGTGGGGGAAGGGAAGTAATTAAATTCTACAAGCATTCAACAGTCTTACTTATACAAATAAAGAGCCATCCTGAATAAAAAATTATAAACAAAGCAAATAAAAAATATTGAATATTCCTTCCTGTGTGAAGCAGCAGCAGCCTTCGAGCTGCGGTGCTTCAGGCAGGCTTTCCATGTAGGAGACAGGGGCGGCGTCAGTGGCTTGACGGCAGCCAAAGAAACAGGAAGCAGCCTTCGAGCTGCGAAGGAGGCTGAGGCCATTCGGCCACGGGACATGGTAGGCAAAGCATCGGGAGGGAGAGCCAGCCAGCTAGCAGTTTAAAACTTAAATTTGTAATTGCATTGTCAACACCACGGATTATGCAATGGTTCACCAGCAATAGGAGAGAATTGATTAGAGCTCACCGCACCAGGAACGTCATAGCCCGTAGGCTGATGGGCAGAAAACCTTACCCACATCGGCAATATCGAGCCAGGCGCTCGTACCTGGACATGAGCGAGGCTGATTGTGTCAAAAGGCTGCGTTTCCGCAGAGAAGTTGTCACTGAGATCGGTGATATGGTGAGAGCAGATTTGCAGCCCAGAAGCAGAATGCCAACTGCCCTGTCTGTTGAAGTGAAGGTAACAGCTTCACTTGCCTTCTATGCCTCGAGATCGTTTCAGGCTACAACTGGAGATGTGTGCGCCATCTCTCAACATGCAATACATGCCTGCGTTTACCAGGTCACGGCTGCACTGTATGCGCAGAAGAATGACTTCATCAAGTTCCCATAGACCGCACAAGCGATTCATGAGAGGGCTGTGGGCTTCTTCAGGATTGCTGGCTTCCCAAAAGTACAGGGCTGCATTGATTGTACCCACGTCGCCTTGCGAGCACCTGTGGAGAATTCCGAGCAGTACAAGAATAGAAAAGGTTTCCACTCTATCAATGTGCAACTCATGTGTGATGACAAGCAGCGCATCATGTCAGTCGTTGCGAGATACCCTGGCAGCACTCATGATGCGTTCATCCTACGCGACAGTGTTATATCTGACATGTTTGAGCAGCAGCCAGAAGGGCAGAACTGGCTACTGGCACCTGGCTCATGACGTCCCTACGTGTGACACGAACGGAAGCTGACCGTGGTGCACATTGCGACGCGCAGCATCATTGAGAGGACCATTGGCATATTGAAACAGCGTTTCTGATGCCTGGACCATTCCGGAGGCCACTTGCAATACTCTCCTCAGATTGTCGGTCACTTCACTGTTGTGTGCTGCATGCTGCATAACTTAGTCATCATGAGGCAGCAGGAGCTGGTCGTGGAACCAGAAGACCAACATGAGGGTCCACTGCCTGATGATAGTAATGGAAGAGCAGGATGAGGATGATGATGACGATCAGGAAAGCATGCAAGTGCCTGATGCTGGAGCATGAGGTTGGAGGAGGGCCGTCCATCGTGCTCCTTTAACAATTGCTCGAGCCCTGCGCCAGCAGCTCATCTGTGAACGCTTCAACTACTGATGCCTGAGGGCTCTGCGACAACTGTTGCGCATGGACATGTTTATTTTTTATTTTTTGGAGTTGTTCCTATGTTGTGTTGTGTTAATGGAACATGATTCAGTTTTAATGAAAAAATATTTTATTGAAAAGTTAACGTCACTGTAATAAAATATTTGTTGTATCAAACTTTACTTTTTCATATGACTCTTGAAGATCACTAAAAAACTTTAAGATCACTTATAAACTTGTAAAGTTACAAAAGTTACAAAACAATTTCAATGTGAAAAATCTTACACTCTTAAGATCACTTAAACTTCAGGATCACTTTTTAGGTGCAAAATTAAATAAGATACAAAATGTGAGAGCATTTACACTATAAGATCTCTTAAAATCCCAAAGATCACCTATAAGTTGTAAAGTTACAAAACTTACAAAACAATTTTAATTTGAAAAACGTTACTACAGCTGCATCAGAAACAAGAACAAAAGCAGCAAAGAAAGGCGGCAACCATCTCTCATCCATATCTCAGTGAATGTTCACTTCTTCATGGGGGTGTCATTTGATTGGCGGGGCTGTGTGCCCTTATTGCAGCAGCTATCTCCATGACAGCCTGTGACGTTGCTTGCATGCCCTCCCTGATGGCCTGTGCTGTCGATTGCACTCCCTCGGACATTCCCTCCCTAAGTTCCCGTGTCATTACTGCTATTTCTCCAGTCAATACCATCAACTCTTCACCCACTGCACTGACGCCACCGATGAGTGATCGGGTAAGCTCATTGGTCTCCATACCCAATGCCACAACCTGAGCAGCATCTGTTGCACGCTGCATCTCAGGAGAGCGTGTCTCCAATCTCCTTCTCCTCTGCCTGGGTCTGCCTCGCGGCACGACTACACTGGGAGGCGTGGGCACGGACAGTGGGACGCTCGGTGTTCCAGATGGCAGCGCCAAAATGGGGGGCGCGGGCTGGAACGGTGGGACGCTCTGTGTTCCAGACGGCAGTACTAGAGAGGGAGGCACGGGCTGGGACGGTGGGGCACTCGGTGTTCCAGACGCCAGTACTAGAGAGGGAGGCACGGGCTGGGACGGTGGGGCACTCGGTGTTCCAGACGGCAGTACTAGAGAGGGAGGCACGGGCTGGGACGGTGGGGCACTCGGTGTTCCAGACGGCAGTACTAGAGTGGGAGGCGTGGGCTGGGATGGTGCGGCCCTGGGTCTTGCATCCGGTACCACTCGATTGCGAGCCGTGGGCTGGGATGGTGGGTCAATGGGTGTAAACTGCTCCATTATATCACCAGCACCACTGGAACCGCAACGTCGGAATCAAAACCATAGAAGGTGGAACCAGAACCTATGCGAGTGGGAGGCGCAGGCTCGGATGGTGGGGCACTGGCTGTAAACTGCTAGATTACACCAGCAACACCACTGGGACCCGCAACATCAGAATCAAAACCATGGAAGGTGGAACCAGAACCTATGCAAGGGGTTGAAACTCTGATGCCCCTTAATGTGGGCTCATTAACATTCATTTGGAAGGTCTCCCCTGTAGACATTTCGGTCAGCCAGTCTGGATCATCCGCATCTGGTTCTACTGGTTCTTGTTCTGGATCTTCAGGATCTTCAGGGTTGGTATCATCATCATCATCATCATCATCATGTTCTGCAAAATATATCAGACCAGTCAACTATTTAACAGCAAAAGAGGGGGCCGGATGGGTGGCATGAGTACTCTCACACATAGCAGGTTAGGCAGCAGGTGGATTTAAAGGGCCACGATGCATTTTCAGGACTTACCCTCTTCCTCGCGTGCGGGCCCAGCTTGTGCTGTACCGATTGCTTTTCTCCATGTACGACTACCCTTTGTTCCAAGGATGTCAGTGGATGCAGATTGGGCGTGCCGCCTCCTGTCCGAGTTGCTTCCCTTTTGTTGTTGGCCAATTTCTTCTGCAAAGAATAAAATATAACTTTTTACAGAGTGTGTCTTTCTGCAGGGTGGGACATACAGATGGGTGGGACATACATGACAATTACGATTACATTAAAAAATGAAAATATTACTTACACTAACTACTTGACCAAGGTCATGCCATTTCTTTTTACACTGGCTTCCAGATCTCCTGGTATGCACCACTGCGCAGTAATCTTCTGCAACTTGGTTCCAGCGTTTCTTCATTTCTTTAGGTGGCACTTTTATGCGACCTCTGTTGCTGGTATCCAGCTCCTGCCACCTCTGCTCAATGACGTTTACTAATATCTCCACTGCCTCATGCAAGAAATTCTTTGTTCTTGGTGGACGTTGTTCCATTACTGTATTGAATTGACACTCTTATTTTTCAAGCACACAGTCCTTATTTTGCATGCACCTATGCAGCACCTGTTCTGGAAGTTTAGCAGCAAAAAGCAGCACTCACTGTTTCAACAGGTGATTTCTTCAACAGTGTTGCTAAAAGCACTCCTTCAGGCACAAAAAAATCACCAAGATTCAATGCCAAGCCTTTCCAGAGGTCCACGAAACAAATCAGCACTTTTCTTCTAAAAATGGCCACGTGCCAATATTTGTGACTGACTGCGCGTGCGCGCGCTCCAATGCACACGCGCAGGGCTGCTGGTACGACGTCCTCACATCTAATTTAGTTCCCCACCCCCCCCCCTGCACTTCCAGAACCAGCGCGACGCTGTGGCTTCGCCCCCCCGCTGATCTCTGCGCGCCATGCCGAGCTCCAAGGGACCTGCAGGGAGGCCGTGAGTTCCAAGGTAAGTTTTTATCGCGCTTTTGGGCGTGAAAAACGGGCGTCGATGTCGGGACTGCGCCGCTCTAGGCGCGGCCCGAAACTTGACCCTCTTGTTTCTATGTTACTTTGTCGGCAAATCCTGGCTCAATTGCACTTCATGTGGCTTGGTGTCAAATTTTGTTTCATAACATTCCTGTGATGCCCTTGGACTGTTTCACTACGTTAAAGGTGCTATATAAATGCAGGGCTTTTTTTGTTGTAAGTGAGTGGGCAAAACTGTGAGAGATGGAGTTCAACGTGGGGAAGTGCAAGGTCATCCACTTTGGACCTAAGAAAGATCGATCATGGTATTTTCTAAATGGCGAGAGGCAAGGAACTGTGGAGGAGCAGAGAGGCTTAGGGGCCAATGTACAAAAATCATTAAAAACTAGTAGACGGGGACAAACTTATAATTTAAAAGGCTAATGGAGTGTTGGCCTATATCTCAAGGGGGCTTTAATACAAAGGGCTTATGGATATTATGTTACAGTTGTATAAAGTTCTGGTTTGACCCTGTCTGGAGGACTGAACTTAGTTCGGGGCGCCGCACCTCAGGAAAGGTATATTGGTCTTGGAGGGGAGCAGTGCAGATTCACCTGAATGAGACAGGGGCTAAAAGGATTAAATTATGAGGACAGGTTGTGTAGACTAGGCTAGTTTTCCCGCGAGTATAGAAGACTAAGTGGTGATCTAGTTGAAGTGCTGAAGATGATTAAAGAAGTGGATAGGGTAGATAGAGAGGGACTATTTCCTCTGGCGGGGGAATCCAGAACAAGAGGGCATCACATAACCTTAAAATTAGAGCCAGGCCGTTCAGAGATGAAGTCAGGAAGCACTAAGCACTTCTTCACACAAACGGTAATGGAAATCTAGAACACTCGGTTGAGGCTGGGTCACTTGAAAATTTCAAAACTGCGATTGATAAATCTCTGTTACATAAGAGTCTTAAAGAATACAACCAAGGCAGATAGACGGAGTTAAGATACAGATCAGCCATGGTCTAATTGAATGGCGGGAACAGGTTTGAGGGACTAAGTGGCCTACTCCTGTCCTATGTTTCCAATGATCATGTCAAGGGCACACCCTCTGTCCTGTCCTTAACCTGCCTCCTGTCAGTTTTGAGTTTGGAAGCAAAAATGACAACTCACCGCTGACTCTGCCACTCACACACAATCCAGCACTGTATCTCTGATTACCTCTGTTGTGTATCTGTAAAGCATACACTCCCATGTTCCGCCAGCAGGGAGCGCATCCCCTGAAGTCCCAAGGGATCCGAGCATCCCTTGGGAGCACTGCATATAAGCCAGCCCCTAAGGCCTGTTCTTCATTCTGGAGTGTCTTAATAAAGACTGAGGTCACTGTTACTTTAACCTCCCTGTGTGCAGTCTCATCTGTGTTAGGAACACAATAACTGGCGACGAGTATACGAATCCAACGCAAAGATGCAGCAAACTGTGGGCATCCTGGAGAAGTTCTCAGAGGGTGAGGACTGGGAAGCCTATGTCGAATGGCTAGACCAGTACTTTGTAGCCAACGAGCTGGACGGAGAAGGAAGTACTGCAAAAAGGAGAGCGGTCCTCCTCACGGTCTGCGGGCACCAACCTACAGCCTCATGAAGAATCTTCTGGCTCCGGCGAAACCCACAGATAAGTCAAATGAGGAGCTGTGTACACTGGTTTGGGAGCATCTTAACCCGAGGGAGAGCGTGCTGATGGCGAAGTATCGGTTCTACACGTGCCAGCGATCTGAAGTTTCAAGAAGTGGCGAGCTACGTCGCCGAGCTAAGTGGACTTGCAGGACAATGTGAGTTTGATGGCTACCTGGAGCAGATGCTCAGAGACTTTTTTGAACTGAGCATTGGTCACGAGACCATCCTATGAAAACTTTTGACTGTAGCGACATCAACCCCTAGTAAGACCATTGCGATAGCACAGGCATTTATGTCCACCAGTGATAACACCAAACAAATCTCTCAGCACACAAGTGCTAGCAATGTTCATAAATTAACTGGAACTGTGTTTGCGAGCAGAAATGTACAGGGCAGAAACCACGAGTCTGCAACCGCCAGCAGGCCTCAGGTGCCCCAGATGACTCAGAGTCCACAACAAAGGATGAATGCAAGGCAATTCACACCCTGTTGGCGTTGTGGAGGCTTCCATTCAGCCTATTCATGCCGCTTCAAAGGATATATTTGCAAGAGCTGTGGAACAATGGGGCACAGTCAACGAACTTGCAGATGAGCTGCAGCTCTGCAAAACCTGCTCACCACCACGTGGCAGAGGAAGATCGGTCCATGGTGGATCAAAGCAATTTCGAGCCTCAGAGAGAGGAGGCAGATGCTGAAGTACACAGGGTGCACACATTTTTGACGAAATGTCCAGCTATAATGCTAAATGTAAAACTGAATGTCTTACCCATAGCCACAGAACTGAACACTGGCGCTAGCCAATCCATCACGAGTAAAAAGATGTTTGAGAGACTGTGGTGCAACAAGGTATTCAGACCATCTCTGAGCCCCATCCACATGAAACTGAGAATGTACACCAAAGAGCTTATCACTGTCCTGGGCAGCGCCATGGTCAAGGTCACCTATGAGGGCACGGTGCACGAACTGCCACTCTGGATTGTCCCGGGCGATGGTCCCACACTGCTTGGAAGGAACTGGCTGGGCAAAATCGGCTGGAACTGGGATGACATCCAAACGCTATAACATGTCGATGAGGCTTCATGTACCCAGGTTCTTAACAAATTTCCTTCCCTTTTTGAGCCAGGCATTGGAAACTTTTCCGGAGTGAAGGTGCGGATCCACTTGGTCCCAGAGGCATGACCCATTCACCACAAGGCGCGAGTGGTACCTCACATGATGAGGGAGAGAGTGGAAATCGAGCTGGACAGGCTGCAACGCGAGGGCATCATCTCCCCAGTGGAATTCAGCAAGTGGGCCAGCCCGATGGTTCCAGTACTAAAAAGTGATGGCACGGTCAGGATTTGCAGCGATTATAAAGTAACTATTAATTGTTTCTCGCTACAGGACCAATACCCGCTACCTAAGGCAGACGACCTATTTGCGACACTGGCAGGAGGCAAGACGTTCACCAAGCTCGACCTGACTTTGGCCTTCATGACACAGGAGCTGGAGGAGTCTTCAAAGGGCCTCACCTGCATCAACACGCACAAGGGACTGTTCATCGACAACAGATGCCCGTTTGGAATTCGGTCGACTGCAGCGATCTTCCAGAGAAACATGGAGAGCCTACTCAAGTCGGAACCACGCACGGTGGTTTTTCAGGATGACATATTAGTCATGGGTCGGAACACCGCCGAGCACCTACAAAACCTGGAGGAGGTCCTCCAGTGACTGGATCGCGTAGGGCTGCGGCTGAAGAGGTCGAAATGCGTCTTCATGGCAACAGAAGTGGAGCTTTTGGGGAGAAAGATCGTGGCGGATGGCATTCGGCCCACAGACGCCAAGACAGAGGCTATCAGAAACGCGGCCAGGCCACAGAATGTCACGGAGCTGCGGTCGTTCCTGAGACTCCTCAACTATTTTGGTAACTTCCTACCGAGGTTAAGCACCCTTTTAGAGCCCCTACTTGTGTTATTACATAAAGGTGAGAATTGGGTATGGGGAAAGAACAGTCATTGCTTTTGAGAAAGCCAGAAACATTTTATGCTCCAACAAGTTGCTTGTATTGTATAACCCGTATAAATGACTTGTGCTAGCATGTGATGCGTCATCGTACGGAGTCAGGTGTGTATTACAACAAGCTAACGTTAGCGCGGAAGTTGCAACCTGTTGCCTATGCCTCCAGGAGCTTGTCTAAGGCCGAGAGGGCCTGCAGCATGATTGAAAAAGAGGCATTAGCGTGTGTGTTCAGGGTAAACAAAATGCATCAGTACCTGTTTGGCCTCAAATTTGAGCTGGAAACCGATCACAAGACCCTCACATCCCTGTTCGCTGAAAACAATGGGATAAATACTAATGCCTCAGCCTGCATATAAAGTTGGGCACTCGTGCTATCAGCGTATAACTATACCATCCGCCACAGGCCAGGCACCGAGAACTGTGTGGATGCTCTCAGTCGGCTACCATTGCCCACCACAGGGGTGGAAATGGCGCAGCCTGCAAACTTGTTGATGGTGGCGCAGCCCGCAGACTTGTTGATGGTCATGGAAACATTTGAAAATGATAAATCACCTGTCACAGCCACCAGGCTAGAACTTGGACAAGCCAAGATCCTCTGCTGTCCCTAGTAAAAAACTGTGTACTGCGTGGGAGCTGGGCCAGCATCCCCGTTGAAATGCAAGAGCTAATCAAGCCGTTCCAGCAGCAAAAGGACGAGCTGTCCATTCAGGCAGACTGCCTGTTGTGGGGTAACCGCGTAGTGCTACCCAAAAAGGGCAGGGAGACGTTCATCTCGGATCTCCACAGCACACACCCGAGTATAGTAATGATGAAAGCGATAGCCAGATCCCACGTGTGGTGGCCCGGTATCGACTCTGACTTAGAGTAAACTGTGTACAGCAATGCAGCATGTGTGCTCAGTTGAGCAACGCGCCCAGAGAGGCACCACTAAGTTTGTGGTCCTGGCCCTCCAGACCATGGTCGAGGATCCATGTCAACTATGCAGGCCTGCTCCTAGGTAAAATGCTCCTGGTGGTGGTGAATGCTTTTCCAAAATGGATTGAATGTGAAATAATGTTGGGAAGCACCGCCATCGCCACCATTGAAAGCCTGAGGGCCATGTTTGCCTCACACGGCCTGCCTGACATACTGGGCAGTGACAACGGGCCATGTTTCATCAGTGCCGAATTATAGAATTCATGACCCGCAATGGGATCAAACATGTCACCTCGGCCCCGCTTAAACCAGCCTCCAATGGGCAGGCAGAGTGGGCAGTACAAACAATCAAACAGAGCCTTAAACGAGTCACAGAAGGCTCACTCCAAACCCGAGTACTGCTCAGCTACCACACGAGATCCCACTCACTCACAGGGGTGCACCCGGCTGAGCTACTCATGAAAAGGACACTTAAAACCAGACTCTCGCTGGTTCACCCCAACCTGCATGATCAGGTCGAGAGCAGGCGGCAGCAGCAAAATGTAAACGATGGTCGCGCCACTGTGTCACGGGAAATTGATCTGAATGACCCTGTGTATGTGCTAAACTATGGACATGGTCCCAAGTGGATCGCAGGCATGGTGATAGCTAAAGAAGGGAGTAGGGTGTTTGTAGTCAAACTAGACAATGGACAAATTTGCAGAAAGCATTTGGACCAAACGAGGCTGCGGTTCACAGACTGCCCTGAACAACCCACAACAGACACCACCTTTTTCGAGCCCACAACACACACCCAAAGGAGCAACGACACCACCCCGGACCAGGAAATTGAACCCATCACGCCCAACAGCCCAGCAAGGCCAGGCTCACCCAGCAGCCCTGCAGGGCCAACAATACGTCAGCCCAGCGAGGGCACAGCAAACACACCAGGACAGACATTTGTACCGAGGCGGTCCACCAGGGAAAGAAAGGCTCCCGGCCGCCTCACCTTGTAAATAGTTTTCACTTTGACTTTGCGGGGGGAGTGATGTTGTGTATCTGTAAAGCATGCACTCCCATGTTCCGCCACCATGGAGCTCATCCCCTGAAGTCCCAAGGGATCCCAGCATCCCTTGGGAGCACTGTATATAAGCCGGCCCCAAGGCCTGTTCCTCACTCTGGAGTGTTTTATTAAAGACTGAGGTCACTGTTACTTTAACCTCCCTGTGTACAGCCTCAGCTGTGTTAGGAACACAATAACCTCCACACCAGTCCTCACCAATCACTATTGCTTCCCTAACTCCCAATCCTCATTCTTGTTTCCATGGCCCTGCCCACCAAATTTCTACCATCTCCTCCAGTCCTGGCACGTCACCTCCACTCTTCCGACTCCATTCTCCTGTGGTGCCCACCCTTACTCCACTCCGCCATCTGCAGAATGACCTTCCACCACCACATCCCTGGATCCTGGAGCTCTCTCCCCAAACCCCTCAGTCTTGTCCACACCATTTTCAAAAGCCTCCTCAAAGCCCATCTCTACAAATACACCTTTGGTCATTCCCTGTAACTTCCTTCCCACTTCCTCGGATCGGGAAGGTGTCAGCCTTGACTCTTGGCACAGAATTAGAAGGTTGTGCGTTCAAGTCCTTCTCCAGGACTAGAGCATATACTCTGGAGCGAGGGAGGGCTGCATTGTTAGTCGACCAGACAATAAACTGTGGTTGTACCTGCTCAGGTGGATGTGAAAGATCCGAGGGCACTGTTTGAACAAAAACTTCTGCGATACCCTGGCCAAAATATATTCCTCAACCAACAACCAAGGAAGTGCAGCTGAGTCCATGATCTTATTGAATGGCGGAGCAGGCTTGAAGGGCCAAATGACCCACTCCTGCTCCTATTTCTTATGTTCTTATGAACTGATCATTTCTCTCATTACTGTTTGTGGGACCTTGCTGTACGCAAGTTGGCTGCCACGTTTGCCTATAAAACAATGACCAAAAGTGCTTCATTCGCTGTTTTCTTTCTTTCCGCTTGATTTCGTCCTATCTTCTGTAAAGCCACTTGGGAGGTTTGTTACGTGACAGCCACTTTAATAACGACAGCAATTGTAGCAAAAGATGGCAGCTCTCACTGTGGCTGGGCTTAATGATCCCAGTTGCAGTGTGTTCAAGGCGAGTCAAGCATCTTACCGTTAAATGTTTGCCCTCCATCTCTAGCTCTTCTTTTACCCTCTAACTGTAAGTAGAAATACAAAGAGTGAGAATGGGGCAGAATTTGGGACTTCATTTGCTTCCCACATTATGGGCCCAAGTTTCGGCCTCAGTTGCTCCTGATTTTTTGGAGCAACTGGTGTAGAACGGAGTATCTTAGAAATTCAAATTCTCGGCATTTAGTTTGCTCCAGTTCTAGTCAGTTAGAACAGTTTCACTTTGGAACAGAATTTTTTTTTCAAAAGGGGGCGTGTCCGGCCACTTACGCCTGTTTTCAAAGTTTCGGCAGTGAAAACTTACTCCAAATTAACTTAGAATGGAGTAAGTGAAGATTTTTGTACGCTCGAAAAAACCTTGTCTACACTTTAGAAAATCAGGCGTAGGTTACAAATTAGGCGCAGGGAATGGTGGGGTGGGGGGGGGGTTTAAAGGGAAGTTCACAAATATTAAACACTTCAGTTTTACAAATAAAGAGCCATCATCAATAATAAATGATAAATACATCAATAAATCAACCAATAAATCAATCAAAAAAAATTAATAAAAAATTAAAAAACATTTAAAAATCAATAAATAAAACATTTTCTACTTACCGATGCAGCACTGGGAATCCTTCAACAGCGTGCTGGGACGGTCCCCCCAGTGTGTCTCTGTCAGTGTCTCTATCTGTCTGTCTGTGTGTGTGTCTCTCACTCTCGTCTGTCAGTGTCTGTGTTTCTGACAGCGAGGGGAGGGGGAGAAGGGGGGGAGGGGGATGGGAGAAGGGAGGTGGGAGGGGAGAGAAGGGAGGTGGGGGGGAGAGAAGGGAGGTGGGGGGGGAGAAGGGAGGTGGGGGGGAGAAGGAGGTGGGGTGAGAAGGGAAAGGGGGGAGAAGAGGGGGAGGGGGGGAAGGGGAAGGAGGGGGGAAGGGGGGAGAGGGGGGAGAGAGGATGTAGGGAGGGAGGGAAGGAGAGAGGAGCGAGGAGAGAGGAGGGAGGGAGGGAGAGAGGGAAGGAGAGAAGAGAGAGGAGGGAGGGAGGGAGAGAGGGAAGGAGAAAGGAGGGAGGGAGGGAAGGAAAGAGGAGGAAGGGAGGGAGGGAGGGAAGGAGAGAGGAGGGAGGGAGGGAAGAAGAGAGGAGGGAGAGAGGGGGGGAGGGAGGGAGAGAAGGAAGCTCTACGGCCGGGCACAAGACCTCGGGCTAGATTTACAGGTAGGTGGCGTCGGGTTTCGGGGGGGTTCGTGGAGGTCCGGGGCGGGGGGAGAGGGGTGGGGGAGAGAGAGTCGCGGAAGTCGGGTCGCCGGGAGATGGGGGGGGTGGGAGAGAGTCGCGTAAGTCGGGTCGCCGGGGGGGATGGAGAGAGAGTCGGGAAAGTCGGGTCGCCGGGGGGGGGGAGGGGGGAGCGGGGGTCGAGCCGGGTCGGGAGGAAGCAGGAGCTGGGCGTGGGAGGCAGCCTTATGCACACAGCCCCTGTGAGGCCATTCGGCCAGGGCTAGGGGCTGCGTGCTTTGGGCCCCTCCCACACAGTTTTGGGCGCCTGGAGCTACTGCACATGCTTGCCCACTGTAGCGTGCATGTGCAGAGGTCCCGGCACTGTTTTCAGCGCAGGGACCTGGCTCCGCCCCCAACAGCTCGTGCTGCGTGCGCCCGGCTGCAGAAGACCTGCAGGGAGCCGGAGAATAGGGAAGTTTTTTTTAGGCGCACTTTCTGGCGCGAAAAACGGGTGTCCAGGTCTGGGCTGCGCCGTTTTAGGCGCGTCCCGAAACTTGGGCCCTCAGTTTGATTATTTTGTCTTTGTGACATGCTCTAAAGGATCGCAGTCCTAGCTAACTGTTAAAAACAGCCCATGTAGAGGTAGCAAAGGGATGGGTATATCACCCTACTGCCTTCCTTTTGTGGGCACTGGTCTTTTCGGGGTTCCTCGTCACCAATCACCTATCATCCAATTTAATAAAAGAAAAAAAAATGATGATATTACTGGTGGACACAGGTCCGTTACTTTGACCAGTCATTCTACAGTCAGAACTTGGCTCTAACCAGGCCCAATGCACATTGTCCACTGTCACATGTATTGACCATAGACATAACATGGTGCACTACCCACAGAGAGAGAACTACAGAATGACACATCGGCACAATTGGTCACAACTTTACACATTTTGGGGCCGAAATTGATGAAAGGCAAGTTCTGCCTGTTTTTCGGCAGTACCTGGGTGGTGCTTGCTTTATTACCGCCCGGTACCGCTAGGGCCGAGAGGGTGGGAGATTCATCCCGCTTTTCTCAGCGGGAGCGGAGTGCAATGCGTGGTGGCAGGCAGAGGAGGTCTTCCGACTCAGGAATCATCGTCTCCCGAGTTGTCAAGCTCCGCCTCCCCCCCCGAGAAGCACCGACGAGAGGCCAGGGACTGCCGGCCTGAGATCGCTGTGACGGGGGAGAATAGTTCGCTGTGGGAGGGGCAGGGGAGAGACTGAGGGGAGAGAGAGATCGCTGTGGGAGGGAGGAGAGTCTGGGGGGGTGAGAGAGATCGCCATGGGAACGCGGAGGGGAGGTGAGAGAGACTGGGGAGGGGTGGGAGAGACTGGGGGAGAGAGAGATTGCTATGGGAGGGCGGGGGATGAGAGACGGGGGGAGAGAGAGATCGCTGTGGAGGGGGGAGAGACTGGGGGGGGAGAGAGGGACTGAGGGGTAGGAGATTCTGGGGTAGAGAGAGATTGCTGTGGGGGGGCGGGGGAGGGGAGAGACTGGGGGGAGAGAGAGATCGCTGTAGGAGGGTGGGGGTGGGGGGAGAGACTGGGGGGTGAGAGAGACTGGGGGGAGAGAGAGATTGCTGTGGGAGGGGGTGGGGGGAGAGACGGGGGGAGAGAGAGATCGCTGTGGTGGCGGGGGGGGGAGAGATTGGGGGGAGAGAGAGATCACTGTAGGGGGGAGAGACTGGGGGGGAGAGAGAGATCGCTGTTGGAGGGTGAGGGGGCGGGGGGAGAGATGGGGGAGAGAGAGATCGCTGTGGGGGGGAGAGACTGGGGGGAGAGAGAGATCGCTGTTGGAGGGTGAGGGGGCGGGGGGAGAGACTGGGGGGTGGGAGAGACTGGGGGGAGAGAGAGATCGCTGTGGGAGGGGGTGGGGGAGAGATGGGGGAGAGAGAGATCGTTGTTGGAGGGGTTGGGGGGAGAGATTGGGAGGAGAGAGAGATCGCTGTGGGCGGGGGGAGAGAGATCACTGTGGGGGGGGCGGGAGAGACTGGGGGGTGAGAGAGATCGCTGTGGGAGGGGGTGGGGGAAGAGACTGGGAGGAGAGAGAGATTGCTGTGGAGGGGGGAGAGACTGGGGGGGTGAGAGACTGGGGGGTAAGAAAGACTAAGCAAATTTTTATTGTAGTTCATTAATAAAGGAGTAAATAAGGCTTTATTAGACCATTTATAAAAAAAGATCATTCTAGTGAACACACACACAATTTCCAGACTCAGTGGTAATATTGATATTCAAACTGCATTATTGGCTAACACTAGAAAATACTAGAAAACCAATTTATTTAAAAATACATCAAACTGTGAAGAACTATAAAGATCTGTGTAATATCAAACATGCCACACTTCTGTGAAACAATTATACCCGTCAGCTCCGTGTTCATACTGTCCACTTAAGACCCACTTATGATCCAGTAAGACCTGCTTTTTCAGTACGGTATTACGGGGCTAGAATGTCCAAAAAATCCGCCAGCGCCAAATTGCCGCCCAAAATACCGCTAAGATTTTAAAATTATCACCGGCAAAAAATTACACAAAAAAGGAAAAAATTCTGCCCGGCGGAAAAAATGGACCTTACACCCCGATTCATGGCGGAAAATGCGATCCTGGGCCGATTGCGTTCTTAATCAAAATGGGTGGTAATGACAAAAATTTAGACCAAGGCTGCGGGTTGGGCCGAGGAAGGGGAAAACACAAAAAATATTTTTTCCAAAAAACATAAAATAAAAAATCAGAAAATGTTCTCAAGACCCTTTAATCGCTGTAAAAGAATTTTAAAATAATGATTAAAAACCCATTAACTTACCTTTTTTTGCAGGGCTACTTACCCATCGCCCAGCTTCTGCTGCTTCTCATGGACGGTTTCTTCAACCATACCTACGGGTCACCGCTGAGCCCAAACTTGGGCGGTAGCGGTTTTTTCGGCAGTGCACGCCGGCGGTCCGCTCCCCAGCGGTACTTCGAAACCGTCGGCGGAACTCTGTGGAAATTTCCGCCGGGTGGTTTTCTGCCCAAACCGACCAATACCGCCGAGAAACCGGGCAGAGATGCTGTGGAAATTCAAGCCCATGGTCCAGTGGTAAATGGGTCTGAATGATGAAACTTCCATTTTGGGTGGTATTTAGGCGGTAATATATGGGCAGGCAGTATCGAATACCACCCGGTGGTAATGACTATGGAATTTACCGTCGGGCGATATCTGGGCGGTAAATGATTTTTTTGCCGAAACTTGTAGTTTTGGGTGGTAATTGGGCGGTAATTGGGCGGTAGTGGCCGTTAGTGGGCGGTAAGTTGTTGAAATTTGGGCCCTATATAGTTGTGTTCGTACCAGGGTTGCCCACTCTGGATGTATTCCCGAAGGTTTCATCACCTGACCTCCTGTCTACAACCACTCCGACCCATCAAACAGCCTTTTTTCACATCTCTGATATTTTCACAAGTGTTGAAAGAAAATTGGGAGAAAAAAAACACAATTTTATTTATGCCCCGAGATTTTCCTCCTGGGTCTTTTGCTCCCAGCAGTGTTCAGGAGATCAATCTTTAATTGCTGTGGAGTCCAGGGCAATCCTGGAGGGTTGGCAACCCTGAGTTGTACACTCGGATGGAAAGGTCAGTGCCTCACGGAGTAACTTCCACAGTGATTTCAGGATAGTGTAAAAAAACCCTGCTGTGGTAAACAGGGCCACTGCAGTGCCTCAAACAAAAATAAAATGCGCTCAGAAATAAGAATGATTTACTTTCATCTAAAGCTTCACATTTTAAATGATTAAAATGCAGTATGTCCTTTACAGTACTTTCCAAATGAATATTAAAGCTAAAATATTAAAGGTAAAATGCAAAAGAGGCCTCTGTCGGTGCCAGTGCATTAATCATGTTTCAGTGCCTGCCAACAGCTCAATGGAAGATGAGAAAAACAACAAACAAACAGGCCTGGAGTCGGAGAAGCTTCCTGATACTTAATGCGTACTGCAGACCAGGACAGGGCTCTGGAGTTAACCCTCTATGGCCTGGTGTCTTCACGTTGCAATTCTCATTCTGGACACGGTCCCTCTGCCTCCCCAATCTGGCAGCTACCTGTGTGATCAGGATCGCAGGGTTGGATTCAGCTGAGAGAAGGTGTTGGTCTCACGGGAGGGAAGTGTATCTCAGGTGGGCTCACCCCACATGTGCCCCCTGCAGGCTGACCACGGAGCTGCTTCAGGTCAACAAAAGCATATATTCGGGCCAAACCACCGACCAATGAAAGTACCTGGTGGTCCTGGATGAACAAACACTTGCGCTACAAGGCCTCGATACGCAGACCAGCGCAGAGGCTCACGTATCCCAGGAGTGTATGTGTATCCTGGGATCAAGTGGGCCTGGACTACCAATCACAATGTAGTACAGGTTGAACCTCTCTTATTCAGAATTCCCTTATCCGGGACCACCCCTCGTCCAGAACCATTCCTGGCCACCAGGTGGCGCATGCGCAGAACTCCGACATGAACAAATTGAAGTCCTTCCTCGCTGCCGACTCCCACAATCGCTGGCCTGACCCCACGATCCACTGCCCCCCCACCCCCCATTGATCTCTCTGCCGCACTCCCAGCCCCAAGAGCCAGCCCCGATATCCCCTTGCTCAGTACCTGTACCACCAATTTAACGTGACCACCCCTCGTCCGGAAAAATCCCTAATCCAGAACTGGCCAGGTCCCGAGGTTTCAGGATAAGGGCGGTTCAACCTGTATTTTCATTCATAGTGAAGGGAGCACCGAGCTGCTCCGATTACTATCATTGAAAATACCTTTAAAATCAAATAAAACACCAACATAAATTAAAATTAATAGTAATTGCATTAAATTTAAAATTTTTGAGAAAATATATATTTTTTTTAATTAAGAAAGTGTTTTAATAGTGTTAAAAATAAACTTAACTTCAATGACAGTATTGTTAATATAAAAATAAGTAATAACATTTATTTTTTTCTCTATATTAAAACTCTTACGCTGGTAAAGGCAAGCCTGCTTTTGCCAGGCGTAAGAGTTTGAAGGACATTCGCTGGGCAGGAGTTGGGCAAATAACCCAAATCTCCGCCCGCGAAAGTTCTGCTCCCGGGGATGCGCGTGATTTGTCAAAAGACATTTTGACAGATCGCAAGTGCTGGGTTCAGGCGCATGCACTTCGCATGCCCAAACCTGGAACTTGCGAGGCCTTTTCGAGCTCGTGCGCGACATCATACGCACTTGGAGAGGCCGCAATTTCAGGGCCATTATGAAAAGAAAGACTTCATTTATATAGCACCTTTCATAAACCTCAGCAGGATCCAAAGCACTTTAGAGCCAATGAATACATTTAAAGCGTAGTCGCTGTTGTAATGTAGGAAACGCAGCAAGCAATTTATGCACAGCAATATCCTACAAACTGTTCTAACGTCTTCGAAAGACGGCACCTCCAACAGTGCAGCACTCCCTCAGTACTGCATTGAAGAGCCAGACTAGATTGTGTGCTCAAGTCTCCAGAGTGGGGCTTGAATCCACAACCTTCTGACTCAGAGGCGAGAGTGCTACCAATTGAGTCTCGGTTATGACACGGCTACGGACCCCAGGTGTGTTCGAGTGGGGTGAGCAGTGGCTGGCAGCAGCCATGGTTTTTATATGGAGCCTGGGAGAAGCATATAATCCAGGCTGGCACTCCAGTGCAGTGCTGAGGGAGTGCTGCACCGTCAGAGGTGCATCTTTTGGATGAAACATTAAACCGAGGCCCCGTCTGCTCTCAGGAGGTGAGACATTCGTCACAGAATATTCAGCCTCTGACCTGCTCTTGAAGCCACAGGATTTATTTGGCTTATTTATTTATTTGGTCGAGTTAAGTTTCTGCTCAATGGTGGCCCCCAGGATGTTGATGATGGGGGATTTGGCGATGGTAATTCCGTTGAATGTCAACGGGAGGTGGTTAGACTCTCGATTGTTGGAGATAGTCAATGCCTGGCACTTGTGTGACGCGAAGGTTACTTGCCACTTATCAGCCCAAGCCTGAATGTTGTCCAGGTCTTGCTACATGCGGGCATGAGCTGCTTCAATATCTGAGGAGTTACGAATGGAACTGAACACTGTTCAATCATCAGCGAACATCCCCACTTCTGACCTTATGATGGAAGGAAGGTCATTGATGAAGCAGTTGAAGGTCATTGATGACATTGCCCTGAGGAACTCCTGCAGCGATGTCCTGGGTCTGTGAATATTGACCTCCAACAACCACAACCATCTTCCTTTGTGCTAGGTCTGACTTCAGCCAGTGGAGAGTTTTCCCTCTGATTCCCCATTGACTTCAATTTTACTCGGGGCTCCTTAATGCCACACTCGGTCAAATGCTGCGTTGAGTCAGTCACACTCATCTCACTCTGGAATTCAGCTCGTTTGTCCATGTTTGGACCAAGGCTGTAATGAGGTCTAGGTAGAAATTGCGGTCGGGGGTTGAACCCCTCTGAACTACAAGAAAACTCCGCACCTTCCTCGCCTCTGAGTCAGAAGGTTGTGGGTTCAAGTCCCTCTCCAGGGACTTGAGAATAAAAATCTAGGCTGACACTGCAGCAGTACTGAGGGAGTGCTGTACTGTTGGAGGTGCCATTTTGTGGATGAGATGTTAAACCGAGGCCCCATCTGCTCTCTCAGGAGGAGGTAAAAGATCCCATGGCACTATTTCGAAGAAGAGCAGGGGAGTTACCCCTGGTGTCCTGGCCAATATTTATCCCTCAATCAACGTCACTAAAAAACAGATTATCGGGTCATTGGTTCATTGCTATTTGTGGGAGCTTGTTGTGCACCAATTGGCTGCTGCCTTTCCCACCTTACAATAGTGACTACACTTCAAAACTACTTCATTGGCTATAAAGCGCTTTGAGACTTCCGGTGGTCGTGATGGCTCCAGACCGTTGAACACTTGTGCTCCTGGGCCTGTAGGCGTAGGGCCTGCGTAAAGGCCCATGTATCCCAGGGGCACAGGCAGTTCACAAGCCTCCCGTGGATCATGTGAGCCAGCCCAACCAATCACAAAGGGAGATCCCTAATATGGTTACGGGGATTCCATTTACGTACGAAATCCCCATAAGCATAAATCGATTCTGCTAAAAAATACATTTTCACAACACTGAAATAAAAATAAATCATCACATGTTCAAAATTAATTCACTATTTAATTAAAAGTTTTATTTTTTGAAAAATAACCCTTGCCACTGGACCAAGACCTAGCTCTATCAAGCCCGTGTGGTGGCTGGTGTGCAATGGTCACCAGACGTTAAAAAATCCACGCACAGGCATCTTCCACACTTCAGGATGTAGTTCGGGATCTGGAATGTCAGGTCCTTCATCGAAACACCTGCAAATTCATCCCTTTTTGTGGAAGCAAGTCATCCTCGATACGAGGGACCACCTAAGAAGAGAAGAAGAAAATCTGGGCCGATGTGTTCTATGGGTGACGTATGTATTTTAATGATGTACTGTGACACTAGACCACTGAATGTACCTTCACCCTGTATACCCCATACCTGTACACCAGAGAGTGCTGCTGCTGGAGACCTAAGGGTCACCTGTACACTGCAGGTAACCAAGTATAAAAGGGAGCTCACCTCTTGGTGTCCTCACTCTAGGAGCTGTGATAAAGAACTAAGGTTACTATAGTTCAAGTACTACAACCTTACCTCGTGGAGTCATTACTAGAGAGTGCTTACATACACAATAAAAACAAAGCATGTTTAACTCCCCTTTAACATGCAATGTGCTTTCTACGAACATACGAACAATGACAGACAGGAAAAGACTAATACCCTCTGGTCCACCCAGCCTGACTCACATAACAGCGATGCCTTGCGCATCACAACATTTAGACTTCCCACCCCATCACAAACCATGTGATCTCCTGAGAGAGGCAAAACTTAAAAACCCAAGCCAACCAGGGGGCGGGCAGGGGCAAACTGGAAAATTCCTCTCTGATTCCTTTTAGTGATCGAAACTAGTCCAGTAGATCACGCTGGCTCTGAATTCCCCATAGTACCTTCCTCTGGATGTCCACTCCAGCCACAAACAGGTCCAGCTCTCGCTTGCAGGAATTCAACAAATCAGCATCCTCCACGGCAGCCTACTCCAGAGCTCCACTATTCCCTGGGAAAAGAACCACCTCCTGACATCTAATCTCGATCAGGCCTTACAGAACTTGAGATTGTGACCCTTGACCCTCCCTAACCTACTGCCGACTCCTTTGTTTTGTGGTGCATTTGAACAACTGGCAGTAATTGGTAGCTAATTTTCCAACTTTCTGTAATGCGAGGGTGTGTTAGAATGTGAGGAATATGTTTGAGCACAAAACTCCTTCCACCCCCTACAGCTCTGTGGTTAGGTGGACTGGATCAACCCCGCAGTTTCTAAAACTTTCTGATAGGAACTGCTTAGCACACGCAGTACTGTGGGAAGCAAGACCTGTCCAATGTATATTGTAGGGACACCTCCTCTCCAGTTTTTGGGGAAATTAAGCAATTTTCTTGAATGAAATCCTTAGGGTTAACTTTTAACTTGGGAGGGAGTTGAAAACGAGTACTAGAGGATCACCCGGACATTATACACCCGTCAAATCTTCCTCTGAAAGCCAGGCCGGGTGTATAATTGCAACAACCCGCTCTATCCCCAACCAAGTTGGAAGTTAACCCCCCCCCCATCCACCCTCCCCACACCTCCCCCCACCTCACCCCACATCTCTGTGGCTACTCTCCTGTATTCTGAGTTAAATAAAACATTCCTCTTCTCTCTCCTCTCTAAAGTTAGCCTCACACAGCCATTCCACTCTATTTGTTTGGGGACATCTCCACGGATGTGCTCAGTGTCCCCTTTAGGTGACTTTGAGGTCTCTGAACTGCAGGAAATTGACCAAGCTGCTCTAGGTAAAATCTTCACTGTGGCAAAGGGCTTAAATACAAGAGGCTAGATTATATACTTTTGCGCAGATCGCCCAAAAATGGGTGTCATTTCCGGCGTGGGCGGTAAAAATGGGTTTTCAGATCGGCGGCTTGTTGCCCATTTTCAAAGCTCCTAGTCTCCATTTTAAAAATTGGGCGTTACCGCGAGCGAAATGAAATGGGCGTTAGCATTAAATCCCTCTGACCTTCATCCTTAGCAACGGCATGGCAACGCTCGATTCCCACGATTCAGGAGGTCAAGGGTCATCATTACATGCGCGTAAGAGGAGACAGAAAGAGAGGGAGCTGAGAGGGAGTGAAGGCATGTGTGGGTGTGGTGTAGCTGCTTTGGGAGGAAGGAGGGAGAGTTTCGAGTTCTATAGCAAATTGTGCCAAAAAATCTTAGTTGTTACCTGCCAGATTTGTTCCCGAGTGTGGTGCCTATAATGGAGGGAGAGGAGGAGGTGATACAGCATGGTGTGGAGACTGACACTGGCGAGAGCAGTGAGCTAGGAGAGGAACACATTGGAGGATGCAAAAGAGCGAGGAGGTTCTTGGACGAGGCTAATGCCTCCCTCCTGCAGGAAGTCGAGTCACACTGGGGTGATTTGACATGGGGGGCGGGGGGGGGATGGGAAGCCCACCCCAAAGGCCTACCAGAAGTTATGGGCCGAGATAGCAGAGGTGGTCTCGTCGGTGATCAATGAGGTGCATGAGGGCAACCAATGTTGCAAGCGATGGAACGACCTTGTCGGATCTGCAACAGTAAGTATTACATTTATTTCCATGTACTTATGTATTTATATAACTTAATTTATAAGAGTCATGAGTGGCTATCATCAGATGTGAAGTCTTTCACTTTTACCGGGAATGTTGTACTCAAAGCCTCAGGCCACGGTGCACATCTTTAGGTAAAGAATGATAATTCTCATAATAAGCATGATTACATCTGTCGGTTATGTGTTGTATCAGTCTCTGTGACAGTACCGAGCAATGATATCACGCAATGATCTCATGCCATGTCGTCCTGTTACCTTTTACAGAAGAAGCTATCGACGATGAGGTCAGTGCAGAGGCGAATGGGTGGGGGGCCATCGGTCCCCAGCGACATCACTGAGATGGAGGAACGAGTGCTCGCACTCGTGGGGAGGCACCCCCCGGATGGCCACGCAAGCAGCTGCAGACCCTGAAGTGATGCCACGTGAGTAAAGTTTACACCATTGCGTGATCTAAAGTCAATAGATGCCACACCCACTCATATCCGAACAATCATACATGACAGATGATTTCTAAAATTGTCCGATAAATAATGCTGGCCTCATGAGAATCATTGCAATGCATAATGTTGATGGTCATGAAATGTGATGTCTGTGATGATTTTGATAGCGGTGGTGCTTTTGTCGTGCATATGCTGTGTGTAGCGCTGGACTTACCTTGTGACCCTAGCACCCCCTTCTCCTCTAATAACCTCATTTGTGTATTGCAGCTCAGCCAGCAGCACGTCCCAAGGCAAGACCACAGAGGCCAGAAGGTGGGGACGCGGGGCCAGACGCGACAGACGATCCTACATCTGCTGCTCAGGAGCTCCGATTCTCGCCCATCAATCAGCTGGGTCTCTTCTCCACAGATGAGAGCGCCGACTTTGAGGAGTCTGCATCGCCAGGCTCCAGAAGGCATTCCACCCCAAGGCCATCTAGTGCTCCTCCGGATATTCCCGCCTCCACTCTGGAGATACCGGGCCCAAGCACCTCGCCACAGGGCACCGCATTTGTCCCCAGGATGGCGCCGACCGTGCGGAGGTTTCATGGACATGACAAGTCTGTTCCACGAGCGCCAGATGAGAGCGGAGAGATGGTAAAGTTGTCCAGGAGGACTGTAGAAATAGGTGACCAGATCCTGAATGCATCGGGGTGCATATCCCGACAGCTGGCTAGCATCTCCCGCACCATGACGGAGTACGTTCCGTGGATGGCGGAGGCCCTGGAGGCGATAGACAGGAACACTCGTGGCACAGGCCTCCCCGTGGTCCCGGAGCGCGGCACTCCACCCCTAGGTTCCGCACCCCCAGTACCAACGACAGATGAAAGGCAGGAGCAAGATCCGGCTTCTGGATCCGAGAATGTTCCCACCTCGGCACCTCCAGCTCCTGTACCCGTGCAACCACCGCCTCTGCCTTCATTCCCCACTATGAAGCACGGCCATGCAGCATGGAGCGAGGAGGGGAAGGGGTGGAGGTGAGGAGTAGTGTGTTCCTAACACAGATGAGGCTGCACACAGGGAGGTTAAAGTAACAGTGACCTCAGTCTTTAATAAGACACTCCAGAGTGAGGAACAGGCCTTAGAGGCCGGCTTATATACAGTGCGCCCAAGGGATGCTGGGATCCCTTGGGACTTCAGGGGATGAGCTTCCTGGTGGCGGAACATGGGAGTGCAGACTTTAAAGATACACAACATCACTCCCCCATCAAAGTCAAAGTGAAAACTATTTACAAGGTGAGGCGGTCGGGAGCCTTTCTTTCCCTGGTGGACCGCCTCGGTACAAATGTCTGTTCTGGTGTGTTGGTTGTGCCCTCGCTGGGCTGGCATGTTGTTGGCCCTGCAGAGCTGCAAGGTGAACCTGGCCTTGCTGGGCTGTTGGGCGTGATGGGTTCGATTTCCTGGTCCGGCGTGGTGTCGTTGATCCTTTGGATGTGTGCTGTGGGCTCGAAAAAGGTGGTGTCTGCTGTGGGTTGTTCAGGGCAGTCTGTGAACCGCAGCCTCGTTTGGTCCTGGTGCTTTCTGAAAATTTGTCCATTGTTTAGTTTGACTACAAACACCCTACTCCCTTCTTTAGCTATCACCGTGCCAGCGATCCACTTGGGACTATGTCCATAGTTTAGCACATACACAGGGTCATTCAGATCAATTTCCCGTGACACTGTGGCGCGACCATCGTTTACATTTTGTTGCTGCCGCCTGCTCTATACCTGATCATGCAGGTTAGGGTAAACCAACGAGAGTCTGGTTTTAAGTGTCATTTTCATGAATAGCTCAGCCAGGGGCACCCCTGTGAGTGAGTGGGGTCTCATGCAGTAGCTGAGCAGTATTCGGGACAGGCGGGTTTGGAGTGAACCTTCTGTGACTCGTTTCAGGCTCTGTTTGATTGTTTGTACTGCCCGCTCTGCCTGCCCATTGGAGGCTGGTTTAAACGGGGCTGAGGTGACATGTTTGATCCCATTGCGGGTCATGAATTCTTTAAATTCGGCACTGGTGAAGCATGGCCCGTTGTCACTGACCAGTATGTCAGGCAGGCTGTGGGTGGCAAACATGGCCCTCAGGCTTTCAATGGTGGTGGTGGCAGTGCTTCCCGACATTATTTCACATTCAATCCATTTTGAAAAAGCATCCACCACCATCAGGAACATTTTACCGAGAAATGGATCCTCGACCATGGTCTGGAGGGCCAGGACCACAAATTTAGTAGTGCCTCTCTGGGCGCATTGCTCAACTGAGCACATATGCTGCATTGCCATACACAGGACTCTAAGTCAGAGTCAATACCGGGCCACCACACGTGGGATCTGGCTGTCGCTTTCATCATTATTATACCCGGGTGTGTGCTGTGGAGATCCGAGATGAACGTCTCCCTGCCTTTTTTTGGTAGCACTACGCGGTTACCCCACAACAGGCAGTCTGCCTGAATGGACAGCTCGTCCTTTCGCCGCTGGAATGGCTGATTTGCTCTTGCATTTCAACGGGGATGCTGGCCCAGCTCCCATGCAGTACACAGTTTTTTTACTAGGGACAGCAGAGGATCTTGGCTGGTCCAAGTTCTAATCTGGCGGGTCGTGATAGCTGATTTAACATTTTCAAACGCTTCCATGACCATCAACAAGTTTGCAGGCTGCGCTATTTCCACCCCCATGGTGGGCAATGGTAGCCGACTGACAGCATCCGCACATTTCTCGGTGCCTGGCTTGTGGCGGATGGTATAGTTATACACTGATAGCGCGAGTGCCCACCTTTGTATGCGGGCTGAGTAATTGGTATTTATCCCCTTGTTTTCAGCGAACAGGGATGTGAGGGGCTTGTGATCGGTTTCCAGCTCAAGTTTGAGACCAAACAGATACTGATGCATTTTCTTTACCCCGAACACACACGCTAATGCCTCTTTCTCATGCTATATGCCCTCGCGGCCTTAGACAAGCTCCTGGAAGCATAGGCAACAGGTTGCAACTTTCCTGCAATGTTAGCTTGTTGTAATGCACACCCGACTCCATACGACGACGTGTCACATGTTAGCACAAGTCTTTTACACGGGTTATACAATACAAGCAGCTTGTTGGAGCATAAAATGTTTCTGGCTTTCTCAAAAGCAATTACTTCATTTTTTCCCCATACCTAGTTCTCACCTTTGCGCAATAATACATGTAGGGGATCTAAAAGGGTGCTTAACCCCGGTAGGAAGTTACCAAAATAGTTGAGGAGTCCCAGGAACAACCGCAGCTCCATGACGTTCTGTGGCCTGGGCGCGTTCCTGATAGCCTCTGTCTTGGCGTCTGTGGGCCGCGATCTTTCTCCCCAAAAATTCCACTTCTGTTGCCATGAAGACGCATTTCGACCTCTTCAGCCGCAGCCCTACGCCATCCAGTCGCTGGAGGACCTCCTCCAGGTTTTGTAGGTGCTCGGCGGTGTCCCGACCCATGACCAATATGCCATCCTGAAAGACCACTTGCATGGTTCCGACTTGAGTAGGCTCTCCATGTTTCTTTGAAGATCGTTGCAGTTGACCGAATTCCAAACGGGCATCTGTTGTAGATGAACAGTCCCTTGTGCGTGTTGATGCAGGTGAGGCCCTTTGAAGACTCCTCCAGCTCCTGCGTCATGTAGGCCAAACTCAGGTCGAGCTTGGTGAACGTCTTGCCTCCTGCCAGAGTCGCAAATGGGTCGTCTGCCTTCGGTAGCGGATATTGGTCCTGTAGCGAGAAACGATTAATAGTTACTTTATAATCGCCGCAAATCCTGACCCTGCCATCACTTTTGAACACTGGAACAATCGGGCTGGCCCACTCACTGTCCAGCTCAATTTCCACTCTCTCCCTCATCATGTGAGGTATCGCTTGCGTCTTGTGGTGAATGGGTCATGCCACTGGGACCAAGTGGATCCACACCTTTGCCCTGGAAAAGTTTCCAATGCCTGGCTCAAAAAGGGAAGGAAATTTGTTCAGAACCTGAGTACATGAGGCCTCATCGACATGTGATAGTGCTCGGATATCATCCCAGTTCCAGCCGATTTTGCCCAGCCAGCTCCTTCCAAGCAGTGTGGGGCCATGGCTCGGGACAATCCAAAGTAGCAGTTCATGCACCGTGCTCTCGTAGGTGACCTTGACCATGGCGCTGCCCAAGACAGTGATAAGCTCTTTGGTGTACGTTCTCAGTTTCGTGTGGATGGGGCTCAGGGCTGGTCTGAATGCCTTGTTGCACCACAGTCTACGGGTAAGTCATTCAATTTTACGTTTAGCATTATAGGTGAAAATTTTGTCGAAAATGTGTGCACCCCGTGTACTTCAGCATCTGCCTCCTCTCACTGAGGCTCAAAATTGCTTTGATCCACCATGGACCAATCTTCCTCTGCCACGTGGTGGTGAGCAGGTTTTGCAGAGCTTGCAGCTCATTTGCAAGCTCGTTGGAGGTGCCCCATTGTTCCACAGCTCTTGCAAACATACCCTTGAAGCGGCATGAATAGGCTGAATGGAAGCTTCCACAACGCCAACAAGGTGTGAATTGCCTTGCATTCATCCTTTGTTGGGGACTCTGAGTCATCTGGGTCACCTAAGGACTGCTGGCAGTTGCAGACTCGTGGGTTCTGCCCTGTACATTTCTGCTCGCAAATATAGTTTCAATTAATTTATGAACATTGCTAGCACTTGTGTGCTGAGAGATTTGTTTGGTGTTATCACTGGTGGACATAAACGCCTGTGCTATCGCAATGGCCTTACTGAGGGTCGGTGTCTCTACAGTCAAAAGTTTTCGTAGGATGGTCTCGTGGCCAATGCCCAGTACAAAAAAATCTCTGAGCATTTGCTCCAGGTGGCCATCAAACTCACATTGTCCTGCAAGTCGCCTTAGCTCGGCGATGTAGCTCGCCACTTCCTGACCTTCAGATCGCTGGCACGTGTAGAACCGATACCTCGCCATCAGCACGCTCTCCCTCGGGTTAAGATGCTCCCGAACCAGTGTACACAGCTCCTTATATGACTTATCTGTGGGTTTCACCGGAGCCAGAAGATTCTTCATGAGGCTATGGTCGGTGCCCCGCAGACTGTGAGGAGGACCGCTCTCCTTTTTACAGTGCTTCCTTCTCCGTCCAGCTGGTTGGCTACAAAGTACTGGTCCAGCCGTTCGACATAGGCTTCCCAGTCCTCACCCTCCGAGAGCTTCTCCAGGATGCCCACAGTTTGCTGCATCTTTGCGTTGGATTCGTATACTCGTCGCCAGTTATTGTGTTCCTAACACAGATGAGGCTGCACACAGGGAGGTTAAAGTAACAGTGACCTCAGTCTTTAATAAGACACTCCAGAGTGAGGATCAGGCCTTAGAGGCTGGCTTATATACAGTGCTCCCAAGGGGTGATGGGATCCCTTGGGACTTCAGGGGATGAGCTCCCTGGTGGCAGAACATGGGAGTACATGCTTTACAGATACATATCTGGGAGAAGAAGGAGAGGGAGGAAGGAAAATGAGGTGCATGTCTGCAGGTGATGGCTTTTTTACATCTCCATCTCAGAGTATGCAATTTGTTGTAATGTATGGGGGGAGGGGGCCACCCTGTTGGTTTGCATTTGTGTTCTGTGTTGCTGCACATGTTGACCATTTGATTGATGTCAATGTTCGAAAAAGTGGGGTGGCGGCAGGGGTTAAGTGTTATTGTCTGTGATACTTATGATTTCAGACCAATGGTCATCTTCAATGTTTTTTATTCAGCATAACCTTGTTGCTCATTGGCTCAGATTGCTGGACCGTTCCACACTGGTGATTCCTTAACATGAAAGGATTAAATAAAACTTAACTTGAATCAACTTAAACTTTAACTGGCACCAAGGTGATGACCACCATTGATGTCTGAGCTGCACACACACAGCAGTGTGTCAGCTTTGCCAATTACAGCAGCGTTCTTTCAGGCAAATCGCACATTTATGAGCTCCTGACGTAAGAGTCTTGCAGCTATGTAGCCACCACGGGCCCATTCCTGTGGTCTGGAGGGGGGGGGTGTGGGCATGGTTGCATAACCAGCCTGATTGTCTGGCCCGAGGTCAGCATCCAGCCCCTTGTCCTCCTCTTCCTCTCTCTCCTGAGGTGGACCATCAGTTCCTTCTGGCAATTCTTGTCCCCTCCTGATTGCCAGATTGTGCAGCATGGCGCACACAATCATGAATTGAGCTACTTGCTCAGGGTTGTATTGTAACTCCCCTCCTGAGTGCTCCAGGCATCTAAAGCGCTGCTTAAGCACATTTCTTGACCATATTGCGTGTGGCTCTCGTTGTATCGCTTCTCGGCCTCGGGGTGGGTGGCATGCAGGGGGGGATCAGCAGCTAGGTGGCTAGGGGATATCGTTTGTCACCAAGCATCCAGCATTGTCCTTGTGGCTGATTGTTAAACATGTCAGAGACAGCGCTCTCACGCATGATGTGAGCCTCATTGAAGCTGACCGGACATTTGGCATTCACTGCCATCATTATCTGGTTTGTGGTCGACAACTAGTTGGACCTTCAGGGAGTGAAATCCTTTTCTGTTGCAAAAAACCTCTGCGTCCTGAGAAGGTGCCCGCATGCCGATGTGAGTACACTGTATTGCTCCCTGCACCTTGGGGTAGCAATGCGATCGAATGCTCCAATTCTGTCAGTCTGAGCCCCCATGGTCATAGGGAAGCTGATGAAGTCCATCCTATGTGTGTACAGGTCCTCCGTGACTTGTATAATGCAGTGATGTGTGGCATGCTGAGATAGAGGGGAAATGTTCACCGCGGAGGCTTGAAAGGAACCGGACGCATAGAATGACAGTGCCGCGGTGATCTTGACCTCGACGAACAGTGATGCCCTGAGGTGCTGGCAGGCTGCAGATCTGCCTTGATGAGCTGGCATATTTCACTGATCACCACTTTGTGGAAGCGCAGTCTCCGAAGGCAGATGTTCTCAGATAAGTTGAGGTAAGACCGCTTTTCCCTGTAAGTGCGGGGTGTGCGTGGTCTGGATCTCCTCCTCAGTCTGGCACATCTTAGATTGGGCACATAATGCTGTGCATTAGACGTTGTGCCATTTGCACTCTGCATCCTCTGCGAAGTGATCGATGCAGGCTGAGAAATGGCTGGCCCCATTCCAATAAAAGTGTAATGGCGATTGTTCACAAGCAATAAATTTCCACATTAAAAGACACCTACAGTAAAACCCAATCGTCCACAGTCTGAAAAGATTTCTGTTCAGATGGTCACTTCACCTGAGAAGAACTCCAGAGTCAATACAAACTCCCCCAAAATTGAAGCCGCCTTTTCAATGAAGCGACCTGCGATTTGAAAAATGGTGTCCACACCAGTGTGATTAGTTCAGAACAGTTCAACTTTTTCAGAGCGGTGTTTTGGGTGAGCGATATTGTGGGCGAGATGTGTGCGAGGCGAAAGTGACGCTGGGCGATATACTGGGCGTTAGTTTCGGAAAATGTGATCTTTCTGACAAAGAAAAGTGGCCGGGCGGTATTATTGAATCTAGGCGTTAATTACGTGTGGAAAGTAACACTGGGTGATATTATGGGCATTGGTTTCACCCATTCTGATGATTCCGCCCCAAAAAAGTGGGCAGGCGGTATTATTTATTCCCGGCGTTACGTACATGCCAAAAGTAACGCTTGGTGTTAAGTGTCCGAAAAATGGGCGTCAGTTTCTATTTTGTGACTAAATGGGTGATATCTGGGCGTTACACCTCATTTCAGCGTTAAAATGGACGTTAAGTGGACGTTATTCATGGCAAAATAATGGAAACTCTATCCCAAGAGAACTCAAGAAGCTTGGATTAGGAAAAGCATTTGTGGACATTTTTCAGAATAGAGGTGTGGAATAAATGAGCAGGAGAGGCTGTTGAAGCGGAGATTATAAAGGGCTTCAATAAACAATTAGATGTCTTTCTGGAGCGATAGGTTTCTGGGAGTGGTAGAAAGGTAAGTTGGGCGGGGGGGGGGGGGGCGGCGGAGGTTGAGATCTCTCTGAAAGGAACTGGCTTGTTGCACCCAATGGTCTTTTCCTGTTCCTGAGTTTTATAACATGCCTGGATGGAGGAACCTGAGTGGTATGGAAGTAAATCCCCTCCCAGGCAGTGTTGTTGCTTTTTCTCCAGTTACTTGAGGCTGGGTAATTCACCCCCGCACCTCATCACCCTTCCCCCCCTCCGCCACCCACCCAATCCCACACCACCCTGCCACCACCCGTAGAGCTAACTGAATCCAAATGTTGCTTAGACCTGGGAAATTAATCTAGGTCTCTCAGTTTGGAGTGGGCTGGATTTTCGGACTTTTAGGATTTCCGGGCGCAATTTGTGGCAGGGTGCAAAAGTTTGCGGTGGCGTGAAATCTTCGCCAACAGAAAGCTCTAGAGGAGCGTTGGCGTTAAGTCCGGCAGAGTCTGTGCGCCAGAGCCGAAACTTCCAGCGTTGAAAGAGGCGGCCATTTTGTGCATGCGCTTTGATTTTTTTTTTCCCCCACACCTTCTGGTTTTGTTTTCGGTTGCAGACGCTAATGCAGGGTGCAGCAACTTCCTGCGCGCATGTGCATTTAAACCGGCCCACTTCTGCTGCGATGGAGGAACAGGAGGCGGTTAAGAAAGCAAATGGCATGTTGGCCTTCATAGCAAGGAGATTTGAGTACAGGGGCAGGGAGGTGTTGCTACAGTTGTACAGGGCATTGGTGAGGCCACACCTGGAGTATTGTGTACAGTTTTGGTCTCCTAACCTGAGGAAGGACATTCTTGCTATTGAGGGAGTGCAGCGAAGGTTCACCAGACTGATTCCCGGGATGGCGGGACTGACCTATCAAGAAAGACTGGATCAACTGGGCTTGTATTCACTGGAGTTCAGAAGAATGAGAGGGGACCTCATAGAAACATATAAAATTCTGACGGGGTTAGACAGGTTAGATGCAGGAAGAATGTTCCCAATGTTGGGGAAGTCCAGAACCAGGGGTCACAGTCTAAGGATAAGGGGTAAGCCATTTAGGACCGAGATGCGGAGGAACTTCTTCACCCAGAGAGTGGTGAACCTGTGGAATTCTCTACCACAGAAAGTTGTTGAGGCCAATTCACTAAATATATTCAAAAAGGAGTTAGATGAGGTCCTTACTGCTAGGGGGATCAAGGGGTATGGCGAGAAAGCAGGAATGGGGTACTGAAGTTGCATGTTCAGCCATGAACTCATTGAATGGCGGTGCAGGCTAGAAGGGCCGAATGGCCTACTCCTGCACCTATTTTCTATGTTTCTAAAGGCAGCGTACCAGGCGCTTCACCCATGAGGCCAATGAGCGTTGTTGGGCGCGGTCGAGAGGAGGTGGGCTTCACTGCATCTTCGAGGGGATCCTGACCTCTGCCTGCCGTCTTCAAGCAGATTCTGGAAGAAGTTAGCTCAAGAGGTGTCAGCTACAGACACTGTGCCCAGGACTGAGACAGTGCGAAAAAGTTTAACGACCTCACGAGAGTCGTCAGGGTAAGTAACATTTTCATCTATGCACTCCTCCATGACTTCAAGAATAAATCTGACACACTATGTGATTGTTCTCATGTTTTTTGTGCCTCTCTGTGGGTTGCCTCCTACAATGCATAACAGAAAGGAAGGCTTACCTTGGCACCCTATTTGTGTTGAATGATCTATGCACATAATTATCTTCGTTCATCGCAATGCACTGCAACTGCTCCTATCACTTTCTGAAAGATCTCTTACACACCTCATCTTAGATGCATGTAGACTTCTAAAACCTCCTGAAGAAGCACGTGCAAGATCCGTGTGCATTAAACAGAGGCCCCTAGGACATTCACACACTGCGGCCTAAACTACTTTAGTGGCCATCTGTGCCACAGCAACAGATGTACCCTTTTTTAACCATTCCCATTATTATCTTTTCAGTCGAAGCACTCCCACAACCAGAGGGAGCAATTGCGGACAGGCAGGGTCCCGCCTCAGACACTTCCACTCACTGAAGTGGAGGAGAGAGTGTCAGCCCTCATCGACGCCACAAGTCGGACAGCTGCCGGTGGGGTTGCAGAGTCCCCCTCAGATACCGAGGGTCAGTAAATGGATCGTGCGACTCAAAACACGGCATTGAGACATGTAATGGAGCAGCGGCGGTCCTTCAAATGAGCCTGTGCTATGCCACCTTCCTCATGTCACCCTGCCCCCTCCCCTGCTGCTAACCACTCGTCTGTTGCTTTCTACTTCCAGATGACCAGCCAGAGGCGCAGCATCCCTCGAGGGAGCCCTCCACGTCAGGCCAAGGTTTAGGAGGATGACGAAATGGATGATACATCTCTGGCGGAGCATCCCAGCCCACCTGATGTCCCATCAGGACTGAGTTTCTCTGGGGAGGACGCTGCGTTCCCGGGGTTTAATGACTCGGAGGCTCCTGTGCCCAGTGGTGTGGAGCAATGCAGTGCTGGGGTGGAATCCTGCAGGACAGCTCTCCAGAAGGTGCGTCGGCAAAGTCGGTCTGCTAACAGACCGGCAGACCGAGAACTGGAGCTGGTGGCAATGTCCAGGGAAACCACAGAGCTGAATCGTGAGACCATTGATACATTGGGACGGATCCCCGCGAGCATCAACAAGCTTCCTATGACTGTTACGGAGGTAGGGTCGCAGATTGTCGCTGCGAGCCCTGAGTCCAGCGAGGCCATCATTGTCCACACACAGAGGCTGGTGGCTTCGAGCAGTGACAGTGGTGTTCCAGAGTGGCGCGTGCCCTTGATCACATCACAGACTCGGGCGCATCACAGGCACAAGCTCTGCTTCCGCTTGGCCAAGTGATGCAGTCCATGCCTGCCTCCATACTCATTGCATTCCCCACTGTCCCATGGGGAAGTGACGGTTCCGAACCAGGCCAGCAAGGTTCTCCTTCACATCCTGCTCCGGTTCTAAGGGCCAGCCCCGTCGGCGACAGAGTGGCTCCAGGACGTTGGGAGGTGCTGACATTCCTCAGTATGGCAGCATTCCGTCTCCCCCTGCTCACACGCCAACCAAGCACCAACGTCAGTTGACACCCAAACCACCTGTGACTGGCAACGCTGAGGAAGAGGTGATCTAGTTGGAATCCGGGCCTTCCAGGCCAGGAACGGCTCCAGTGCATCTCAGACGCCGTCTCTTTGTCTGAGCCCCTAAGGCAGCAGCCCTCTAGCAGCCTTGTTGCACACCCTGACACCACATTATGGAGGAGAGGCAGGCATGGGAGGGGGATGAAGGGAAGGGTAAGTGTAAGTGAGGGAATAGCCAACATGATGGCATTGAGGCGCGAGGCTTCGCTCAAACCTCCCCTTCCCTGTTCAAGCAAAGTGCTCAGAGCCTATAGCCCTGTCAGTCTGGCAGTCCCTGCTCACTGGGATCTTTAAATTCCTTTTGCCATGCGTACTGTTCCCTTGCGACCTGGCTGTCAAAGAGTTAACTCATGTGAAAGGCTACAGTAGATTTGCGCCGCTGAACAATAGGAGTGTGTGACAACTCCGATATGAGATGGTCCGACTTCATTTCAAAGATGTTGCACCATGGGAACGGCAGCTTTTCCCTGTTGGTTTTTCAGGCGGACGCTAAATCAGGTGTAAGGTCCGAAAGTTCTGCCCAGGGCGCTAACACAGTGTTGTACAACGATTTACGTCATCATGACGGTCCAAACGGAGGTCGGAGCGGTAACTTTTAACGTCACTGCAAAATCAATGCCGAAAGTTCCGCCCGGGCGCTAAATTCTGGACATTCCATTTGACGCCCAGAAACACCATTCGCAAAATGAGGTGCAAACTAGCCGAAAATCCAGCCCAACATGCGGCTCGGTGTAAAAGTTTTTGTCTCATAACACTCCTATGAAGCAGGTGCTACGTTAAAGGTGCTATAAAATACAAGTTGTTGTTTAGTTCAACTGGGAAAGTTCCAATGACAGCTTGTGTGTCTCTGTTTCTCTCATGAACAGCTGCAGTTTGCGTGGAAGTATTCACAGGGCAGGTATACCACAGCCAACTGAAGACTAAAGGTGCCCCCTCATTTTGCACCGACATCATTTTGTTTTCCGTTTCCTACAAGCAGTAATTTTTAATACTGCTCTGAGCCACATTGCCAATTAGTGACACATTAGAAGTAGCTTTTGCACTGTGGGGTCTTTGGTGACTGGAAGCTGTGTTGAGACCGCGCATCTTACTTTACATTTATAACCAGCAGAGAGAGGAGGTTCTTATCCCTGCGTCAGCCCCAGTGGTGAAGGGGCAGTGTGCGAACCTACTGAATCATTCCATCGCTCAGCTAAATCATTTCTAATCTCATTATGAGCAAAGGAAGTCTGGATCAAAATTACAGGTGATGAAAATCTGGTTTAGCCCTTATGGCTGCCCATGTTGCAACTTGCTCCTTTGGGTGAGGAATCTGGAATAATTTCACAGAAACTCTGGACTGAGCCTCATTACAGCTGTACTGGTTTGTCAGAGTATTAAAGGGTAATTTTATTTACCAGTCATAATTATTTCTTCATCCTCTTATTACCTGTCAGGTGATGACAATAGAAATTTCAGTTTCTGCTGGTAGGGTTTTATTATCATGGCTGCAGGGTAGACAGATTCCACCAAGGACTCCTGTAGAGGCACAGTGTTGTGTAGCCCTTGCCCTTGCATGTGGCTGCATTTCTCTACGTCTGATAACATCTAGAATATCTCTTTTTCATGCCTGAAATATTAGATAATGTTAAAGCTGCCAATCCGATCTCAAGTGGCTAGAATCAAGCATTGAATTTTTATTGCAAATTCACAGTGCATTCCCTCTGTTTTGACAGAATCTAATGTAACAACATCAGCAGCTTTGAGAGGGAACCATTGTCACAACAGTGGTTTAGCAAGACAACAGCAATTATGCTGTTATTAACCAATCATCAAAGGCGGTCCCTCGTATCGAGGATGACTTGCTTCCACGCCAAAAAGGGATGAGTTCACAGGTGTTTCAATGAAGGACCTAATATTCCAGGTCCTGAACTACATCCTGAAGGGTGGAAGATGCCTGTGCATGGATTTTTTTAACCGTTGCACACCAGCCACCACATGGGCTTGACAGAGCTAGGTCTTGGTCCAGTGGCAAGGATTAACCAAGACGACTGGAGACCAGCTCTGCTGCACGGACCTAGTGCACACACATATCGGAGTGTGGGCTGGCCCGTGCTGCCCCTGGGCCCTCGCATCTTCTGGGTCCCTCAATCAACATAACAAAAACAGATTATCTGGTCATTAACACAATGCTATTTGAGACATCCTGCTAATCACTGCCTACCCCGCCCCTCCACTGACAAATTCTTCCACTTGGAAGAATCTCTGAGGGATACAAGGGTAGGGAATATACTCCGATTTCAATGTCCACTACCAAGAGTTACTTGGTAGTAGCACCAGCGACAGAGCTGGTTGAGTCTCGAACAACATAGCTAACATTCCTGAGATTCCTGAGATGAGGGGGTTGACTTATGAAGAAAGGTTGAGCAGGTTGGGTCTATACTCATTGGAGTTTAGAAGAATGAGAGGGGATCTTGTTGAAACATATAAGATTCTGAGGGGGCTTGACAGGGTAGATGCAGAGAGGATGTTTCCCCTCATGTGGAAATCTAGAACTAGGGGGCATAGTTTAAGAATAAGGGGTCACCCATTTAAAATGGAGATGAGGAGGAATTTCTTCTCTCAGAGGGTCATGAATCTTTGGAATTCTCTGCCCCAGAGAGCTGTGGAGGCTGGGTAATTGAATATATTTAACGTTGAGATAGATAGATTTTTGAATGATAAGGGAGTCAAGGGTTATGGGGAACGGGCGGGGAAGTGGAGTTGAGGCCAAGATCAGATCAGCCATGATCTTATTGAATGGCGGAGCTGGCTCGGGGGGGCAAATGGCCTACTCCTGCTCCTATTTCTTATGTTCTTTTGTTCAAACTGGGCTTGTGTCAGGTGGCGAAGAAACCAAGAAGTAACCTGCTTGACCTTGTCTTCACCAGTCTACGTGTTGCAGACACAACTGTCCACAATAGCATGAATAGAAATGACTAAATGGGACAACCTAAGGACAGACCTAGCAGCCCAGAACTGGGCATCCACGAGGCGCTGTGGGCCATCAGCTGCAGAAGCAGCACAGGCGTGACCACAACCAACAGAGCAGAGCAAAGCTCTGTAGCCCTGCCAGATCCAGCTGAGAGTCTTTGGTGAACAACCAGGCAAATAACAGAAGGAGGAGTCTACATGCACATACCCATCCTCAACCATGGTGGAGTCCAACACGTGAACACAAGAGATAAGCTGAAGTGTTTTCAAGTGTTCAGCCGAAGTTGCCAAGTGGGTGATCATACTTGACCTCCTGCTGAGACCCCCACCATCATGGATGCCAGTTTCAAGGCAATTCAATTCATTCCATGTGACATTAGGAAGTGGCTGAGTCCACTGGAGGCAGAAAAGATGATGGGCTAGATTTTCCACTTTTGTGCTTATCGCCCAAAAATAGGCGTTATTTCCGGCGTGGGCGGTAAAAACGGGCTTTCAGATCACCGGCTTCTCGCCCATTCTCAAAGCACCTAGTCTCCAATTTTTAAAATGGACGTTACCGCGAGCGATATGAAATAGGTGGTAGCGTTAAATCTCGCTGACCTTCTGCCGTAAAGTGTCGCCGTCCTTAGCAACGGTATGGCAACACTCGATTCCCGCAATTCAGTAGGTCAAGAGTCATCATGACATGCGCAGAAGAGGAGACAAAGAGAGAGGGAGTTGAGAGGGACTGAAAGCATGTGTGGGTGTGGTGTGTACTTGTTTGGCTGTTGTGGGAGGCACGAGGGAGATTAGCCAGCAGCAAAAAGCCTACTAAGCACCAAGAACATAGTTGGCACCGAGTTTTTGTCCAACAAATAAGATATAGTATGGAAGGGATGGTGGAGGCCCTGGAGCTGGTAGCCAGGAACACTGGTGGCAGAGGGCTCCCAGTGGTCCCGTAGCGCGGCACCGCAACCCAAGATGCCGCACCCCCATTGCCAACCACACATGAGAGCCAGCAGCAACATCTTGCTTCTGGCTCGGAGCACATTCCCACTTCGGGACCGTCCTCTCCCGTATTCGTCCAAGCAGCGTTTCGGCCGTCATCTCCCACCTGCCCCCCCATGAAGCATCGCCTGAGGAGCTCCTCAGCCAGGTGGCTTAGAGTCAGGAGGGGAAGGGGTAGAGGTGGAGTGAAGAAACAGGGGGGAGGGTTGGTTTTTACAGAAATACTGGTGATTTCAGACAAATTTTCGGTTTAAATGTTTTTTATTGAACAAAACTTTGTTGCGCATTGGCTCAGATAGCTGCACCGTTACCTGTTGACGATTCCTGACCATCAAAGGGTATAATTACACTTAACTTCAATCAAGTTAAACTTTAACTGTCACCAAGGTGATGCCCACCATTGATGTATCATCTGCACACCCAGCAGTGTGTTAACCTTGTAAATAACACCAACGTTCTTTCAGACAAAGCGATCATTGATGAGCTCCTGATATAAGGCTCTTGCAGCTATCATGTCACCACGGGCCCTTTCATGCGGTCTACAGGGTGGGCGGGGGCATGGCTTCAGTGTCAGCCTGATTGTCTGGGCTGATGTCAGCGTCTGCCTCCTCATCCTCCTCTTCCTCTCTCTGGTGAGGTGGACTGTCAGACTCATCAGGCAATTCTTGATCCCTCCTGATAGCCAAGTTATGCAGCATGGCGCACACCACCACGAATTGAGCTACCTGCTCAGGGTGGTATTGGAGCTCGCCTCCTCAGTGGTCCAGGCATCTAAAGCGCTGCTTAAGCACGCCAATGGTTTTCTCCACGATATTGCGAATGGCTCTGTGGCTCTCATTGTATCGTCTCTCGGCTTCGGTGTGGGTGTTACGCAGGGTGTCAGCCAGGTGGCGAGGCCATATCCTTTGTCACCAAGCATCCAGCATTGACCTTAAGGCTGATTGTTAAACAAGGTCAGATACAGTGCTCTCACGCAGGATGTGAGCATCATGGACGCTGCCTGGAAATTGAGCATTCACTGCCAGTATAATTTGCTGCTGGTCGACAACCAGTTGGACATTCAGGGAGTGGAATCCCTTGCAGTTCCTGAAAACCTCTGCATCCTGAAAAGGTGTCCGCATCGCGATGTGCGTACAGTCTATTGCTCCCTGCAACTGAGGAAAGTTCGCAATTCTGGAGAATCCTAGAGCCCTCTCACTCTGTGCCTCCCTGGTCATAGGGAAGCTGATCAAGTCCCTCCTGCATGCGCACAGGGCTTCAGTGACCTGTCTAATGCAGCAATATGTGGCATGCTGAGAAAGTCCGCAAATGTCACCAGCTGTGGCCTGAAAAGAACCCGCGGCGTAGAACGACAGTGCCGCGGTGACTTTGACCTTGACAGACAGTGCAGTGCTGATGGTGCTGGCAGGCTGCAGATCTCCCCTTATCAGCTGGCATACCTCAGTGATAACTGTAAAGTCCTGTCCCCTCAGTACAGACTCACACGAGGCATGTAGTGAAGTCAAGGTCACTCTGGACCTGCACCTTTATTTCACAGCTCTGGAATGCTGCACTTGCCTGAGACCTGTCCTTATATACCTGTCTCTTGCAAGTGCACCCCTGGTGGTAAGGTATGCTGGTGGTTACAGGTCATATCTTATTACAGTCATGTATAGCATGTTAGGATACAGTTATATATAATAATGTAAGATACATGACATCACCCTCCCCCAAGGTCTTATTGTCTTTATAGGTTCAGTCTCTCAGGTGGTCTACGCTCTCGCGTGGAGTGTCTGAGTTGTGGTTCAGTTGTTTGCCTTGGTGTCTGTTTTTCTTTGGGTGTGGTTGCTGGTATCTCGCCTGGGCTGTCTGTTTCGATTGGTGTGATTGTTGTTGATTCGCCTGGGCTGTCTGTTGGGATTGCCCTTTCCTCAGGTTGTTCCCTCTGTCTGTCCACCAGGTGTGGTGCAAGTTCCACATTGTAGTCTGCCTCTGGTTCCACAGTGTTGTTGGTAAATCTGCTTTTGACTTGGTCTACATGCCTCCGGCAGGTTTTGCCATTGTCCATTTGTACTACCAGTAGCCTCTTTCCTTCCTTGACCGTTACTGTCCCTGCAAGCCATTTGGGACCCCTGCCATAGTTTAGTACAAACACTTTGTCCCCTATCTCATTCCATCACCCCGCGAATTTCTGTCATGGTACTCAGTCAGCTTACGGCGCTTTGCCTCAACGATTTTGTGCATGTCTGAGAGGATTAATGAGAGCCTTGTTTTTAAAGTCCTTTTCATCAACAGTTGCGCGGGGGGAATCCCAGTCAGTGAGTGTGGACGAGATCTGTATGCCAGCAGCAGTTGCTGCAGCGTGGGACCTTGGATTTTAGGCATGCCTTGTTTAATGATTTGCACTTCTCTCCACCTGCTGTTGGAGGCCGGCTTGAACGGTGCCGTCTTGACATGATTTATGCCGTGGTCAATTATAAAGTCTTGAAATTCTGCACTGGTGAAGCACGGACCATTGTCACTGACCAATATGTCAGGGATTCCATGCATTGCAAACATGGTTGCGAGGCTCTCCATAGTGGTGGAGGTTGTGCTCGAGTTTAAAATGGTGCATTCGATCCACTTTGAAAATGTATCCACAACTACGAGGAACATTTTGCCCATGAATGGGCCCGCAAAGTCTACGTGCACCCGTGACCATGGTTTGGTAGGCCAGGGCTAGGGGCTCACTGGAGCCTCTCTGGGGGGTATTGCTGAGTTGGAAACAAATGGTGCAACTTCGGACGCAGAGCTCCAAGTCCGCATCAATACCAGGCCACCAGAGTGGGATCTGGCTATGGCCTTCATGAGAACGATCCCCGGGTGCTCGCGGTGGAGCTCCCGGACAAATGCCTTTCTGCCTCGCAGAGTCATGACTACTCGGCTGCCCCACATCAGGCAGTCTGCTTGTAGTGATAGCTCATGCATGCGCCTGTGAATGGGTTTTAATTCCTCGGGGCAGGCATCGCGAGCCTCTGCCCAGTCACCGGTTAGGACACATCTTTTTACTGAGGATAATGTGGGGTCGCTGGCCGTCCAGGCTCTGATTTGGCGAGCCGTCGTAGGTGAACCTGTGGACTCAAAGGCATTGATTGCCATGACTATCTCACAGTCCTGTTCGTCAGACCCTTCCGTGGTCGCCAGGGGTAGCCTGCTGAGCGCGTCAGCACAGTTGTCTGTGCCTGGTCTGTGCCTTATTGTGTAATCATAGGACGCCAGCATGAGTGGCCACCGTTGAATTCGCGCCGAGGCGTTGGCGTTTATTGCCTTGCTCTCGGATAGGAGGGACGTGAGGGGCTTGTGGTCGGTTTCTAACGCGAACTTGGCCTCGAAAAGGTATTGGTGCATCTTTTTGACACCATATACGCACGCGAGCGCCTCCTTCTCTACCATTCCGTACCCGCGCTCCGCCCGCGAAAGTGACCTGGAGGCATAAGCTATGGGTTGTAATTTGCCCGCACTATTGACATGTTGCAAAACGCACCTGACCCATATGCTGACGCATCGCATGTGAGAACTAGCTTTTTACCTGGGTCAAAGAAAGTCAAAACACTGTTGGAACACAGAAGGATGCGTGCCTTATTGAAGGCGCGTTCCTGGGCGTCCCCCCAAAACCAATCGCACCCCTTCCTGAATAGTACGTGGAGAGGCTCCAGCAGCGTGCTTAAGTTCTGCATAAAGTTCCCAAAGTAATTGAGTAGCCCGAGAAAGGCGCGCGGTTCTGAGACATTCCGGGGCCTGGGTGCCAGGCGAATTGCTTCTGTTTTGGACTCTGTTGGACGGATTCCATCAGCGGCAATCCTTCTGTCCAAAAATTCAACTTCGGGTGCGAGAAACAGGCACTTGGATTTCTTGACTCGTAGGCCTACCCGATCCAACCGCTTTAGTACTTCCTCCAAATTACGGAGATGGGAGTCGGTGTCCCTGCCCGTGATAAGTATGTCGTCTTGAAAAACAACGGTCCCCGGGATGGACTTAAGCAGACTCTCCATGTTGCGCTGGAATATGGCAGCTGCCGACCTGATGCCGAATGGGCATCGATTGTACATGAAAAGGCCTCGATGTGTGTTGATGGTGGTGAGTAGCTTGGATTCCTCGGTTAATTCTTGCGTCATATACGCAGATGTGAGGTCTAATTTTGAGAAAAGTTTACCTCCAGCCAATGTGACAAATAAGTCCTCCGCTCTGGGCAGCGGGTACTGGTCCTGTAGGGAGACTCTGTTTATGGTAGATTTGTAGTCCCCACAGATTCGTACGGATCCATCAGGCTTCATGCCTAGGACAATGGGACTTGCCCAGTCGCTAAATTCCCCAGGTGATATAATGCCTTCCCGCAGAAGCCTGTCTAGTTCATGTTCAATCTTTCCCTCATCACATAGGGTACAGCTCTGGCCTTGTGATGGACCGGTCTAGCATCCTGTGTGATGTAGATTTTGACTTTGGCCCCTTTGAAAGTGCCCACACCTGGCTGCAAGAGATATTCAAATCGCTTTATAACTGTTGAGCAGGAGATCCGTTCCTCTAATGACATGGCATGGACATCATCCCATTTCCAGTTTAATTTTGACAGCCAGCTTCTCCCCAGCAGTGCTGGGGGCTCTCCAGGGACAAGCCACAGGGGAAGTCCCTTTGTGTGTGACAGAGAGCATGGCGCTGCCGAGGACTGGTACGATTTCTTTGGTATAGGTCCTTAGTGTGGTGTCGATCCTTGTGAGTTTTGGTCTGTCTCTTTTATGCGGCCACAGTTGTTCAAATTGTTGAGCGCCCATGAGAGATTGACTCGCTCTCGTATCCAGCTCCATGTTGACAGATATCCTGTTGAGTAGGACCCTCATCATTATAGGAGGCATCCTGTTGTAGGAACAGCGGCCACTGATCGTGTTGACCCGCTGTACATCGGTGTCCCGGGTACTGTCCCCACCATCTTCTGGTCCGCTTTACGACCCATCTGATTCGTATACTAGCCGAGCTGCCATTTTTTTGCACATGCGGACCAAATGCCCTGTTTATTCACAATTTCTGCAAACAGCCTGCTGAAATCGACATCCCCTTGATGAGTGCCCACTCCCACACCTCCAGCACAGACCTGTTCTATTGTTTAAAGTGTTCCCAAAGAATGAGCTGCGTCTGGCTGATCTCTCTTGAGCTTCTCTTAGTTTGTAGTTGCTTGCTCGCATTGTGGGTTGATGAGGTGTGAACGGCTGTTCCTGTGGCCCTTGATGGCTTCTGCCTGCTGTCGAGAGTCTGTTCTCCCAGTTTTGTCTGTGTGTGGGGGTAGCAGCTTGTTTCGTGCTGTGAACTTCTTGTTCCGATATTTCGTTAGTTGTCGTACCTGCATTGTAAATCAACCTCGTTTCTTCTTCCCCGACCAAGAATGTCTGTGCAACCAGTGCTGCTGCCTCTAAGGTCAGGTTCTTGGTCTCTATGAGCTTTCGGAATATGCCTGCGTGGCCTATTCCTTCAATGAAAAAGTCTCTCAGCATTTCTCTCCTCAGTTCATCGGAGAACTCACATAAACTAGCCAATCTCCGAAGTTCCGCCACAACGTTGGATATGCTCTGGCCCATACAGCGTCTGTAATTGTAGAACCTGTGTCTGGCCATGTGTAGGCTGCTCGCTGGCTTCAGGTGGTCTCTTACCAGTGTGCTCAATTCTTCAAACGACTTGCTTGCTGGTTTCTTGGGTGCCAACAGATCCTTCATTAAAGCGTATGTTTTCGAGCCACAGCTGGTCAAGAGATGGGCTCTTCTCTTGTCTGCCTTATCATCGCCTAACCAGTCTTTGGTTACAAAGCTTTGCTGGAGCCTTTCTATAAAGTCCTCCCAATTGTCTCCCGCATTGTACTTTTCATCTGATCCGTTGTTCGCCATTCTGTGGATTCTGTAATCCCATCCTCGTCGCCACTGTCAAGTCCTGTCGCCTCAGTACAGATTCACACGAGGCATGTAGTGAAGTCAAGGTCACTCTGGACCTGCACCTTTATTTCACAGCTCTGGAATGCTGCACTGCCTGAGACCTGTCCTTATATACCTGTCTCTTGCAAGTGCACCCCTGGTGGTAAGGTATGCTGGTAGTTACAGGTCATATCTTATTACAGTCATGTAAAGCATGTTAGGATACAGTTATATATAATAATGTAAGATACATGACAATAACCTCTTTGAGGAAGCGCAGTCTCTGAAGGCAGGGGGTGTCTGGCAAGTCAAGGTAAGATTGCTTCTCCCTATACTTGCGGGGGGTGTAACGTCTGGTCCTCCTCATCAGTCTGGCACATCTTACATTGGTCACATAATGTTGTGGAGCGTACCTTCGGCGATCTCGAATCTGCTGCATTTAATTGATCTCCAAGAAAAAGGACAAGCCCCATTGCAATAGCTCTCTGATTTCCAGCAATTGGTCACAAACAATGATTGTCCTGATGAAGACACCTATTAAATTCCAATCGGTCACAGTATGACAATATGTTTGTCGAGATGTTCACATCAACTCCAACGACCTCCAGGGTACATCCGAACTCCCCGAGGTCGAAGCACAGCAGCCGTTTAAAGGATGCGACATGTGATGTAGAACATGGCGTCCATAACGCTGTGATTAGTTCCGGTCAGTTCCACTTTTTCTGGGCGTTTTTTTGGGCGAACGATATTGTGGGCGACATATGTGCGAGGTGCTGAAAGTGACGCTTGGCGATATACTGGGTGTTAGTTTCGGTAAATATGATCTTTACGAAAAAAAAGTGGGCGGGCAGTATTATTGAATCGTGGCATTAAATCAGTGTGGAAATTAACGCTGGGTGATATTATGGGCATTGATTTCGCCCATTCTGATGATTCCGCCCAAAGAAAGTGGGCGGGCGTTATTATTTTTTCCTGGTGTTAAGCACATGGGGAAAGTAATGCTCGGCGATAAGTTTCCGAAAAGTGCCCGTCAGTTTCCATTTTGTGGCTAAATGGGCGATATCTGGCCGTTATACGTCATTTCAGTGGTAAAATGGGCATTAAATGGGCGTTAACATAGAAAATAGGTGCAAGAGCAGGCTATTCAGCCCTTCGAGCCTGCACCACCATTCAATATGAGCATGACTGATCATGCAACCTCAGTACTCCACCCCTGCCTTCTCTCCATACCCCTGATCCCTTTAGCCGTAAGGGCCACATCTAACTCTCTTTTGAATATGTCCAACGAACTGGACTCAACAACTTTCTGTGGCAGAGAATTCCACAGGTTCACAACTCTCTGGATGAAAAAGTTTCTCCTCATCTCGGTCCTGTATGGCTTTTACCCCTTAGCTTTAGACTGTGATCGCTGGTTCTGGATTTTCCCAACATCAGGAACATTCTTCCTGCGTCTAACCTGTCAAGTCCCATCAGAATTTTATACATTTCTATGAGATCCCCTCTCATTCTTCTAAATTCCAGAGAGTATAAGCCTAGCCGATCCAGTCTTTCTTCATATGTCAGCCCTGCCATCCCGGGAATCAGTCTGGGAAACCTTCGCTGCACTTCCTCAATAGCAAGCACATCCTTCCTCAGATTAGGAGAGCAAAACTGTACACAATACTCAAGGTGTGGTCACAAAAAGGCAGTAAGACCTCCCTGCTCCTATGCTCAAATCCCCTCGCTATGAAGGCCAGCATGCCATTTGCTTTCTTTACTGTCTACTGTACTTCCATGCCTACCTTCAATGATCATGACACCCAGGTCTCGTTACACCTCCCCTTTTACTAATCTGTCACCATTCAGATAATATTCTGCCTTCCTGTTTTTGCCACCAAAGTGGATAACCTCACATTTATCCACATTATATTGCATCTGCCATGCATTTTCCCACTCACCTAACCTGTCCAAGTCCCCCTGCAAGCTCTTAGCATCCTCCTCACAGCTCGCACTGCCACTCTGCTTAGTGTCATCTGCAAACTTGGAGATATTACATTCAAATCCTTTCGTCTAAATCATTAATGTATATTGTAAATAGCTGGAGTCCCAGCACTGAACCCTGCGGCACCCCACTAGTCACTGCCTGCCATTCTGAAAAGGACCCGTTTAGTCCCACTCTTTGCTTCCTGTCTGCCAACCAGTTCTCTATCCACGTCAATACATTTCCCCCAATCCCATGTGATTTGATTTTGAACACTAATCTCTTGTGTGGGACCTTGTCAAAAGTCTTTTGAATGTCCAAATACATCACATTCACTGGTTCTCCCTTATCCACTCTACTAGTTACATCCTCAAAAATCTCTAGAAGATTTGTCAAGCATGATTTTCCTTTCATAAATCCATGCTGACTTGGACCGATCCTGTCACTGCTTTCCAAATGCGCTACTATTTCATCTTTAATAATTGATTCCAGCATTTTGCCCAACACCAGATGTCAGGCTAACCGGTCTATAATTCCCTAATTTCTCTCTCCCTCCTTTTTTAAAAAGTGGGATTACATTAGCTACCCTCCAATCCATAGGAACTGAACCAGAGTCCATGGAATGTTGGAAAATGACCAGCAATCCATCTACTATTTCTAGGGTCACTTCCTTAAGTACTCTGGGATGCAGACTATCAGGCCCTGGGGATTTTTCGTCATTCAGTCCCTTCAATTTCCCTAACACCATTTCCTGACTAATAAGGATTTTCCTCAGTTCCCCCTTCTCGCTAGTCCCTCAGTCCCCTAGTATTTTCGGGAGGTTATTCGTATCTTTCTTAATGAAGACAGAACCAAAGTATTTGCAAAATTAAGCATGCAAAAATTGGAGGTTCTACCCAATGGGCCTTGACATTTCTGGCTGGAGTGCCAATGGTTAGATTTTGGAGGCCAATCATTCTCATCCCTAGGACATCACTGCAGCCGTTTCTCAGGGTAGCGTCCTAGGCCCAACCATCTCCAGTTGCTTCATAAGGTCAGGAGATAAGCTGGTCACTGATGATTCCACAATGTTCAGTTCCATTCACAGCTCTTGCGATTCTCAGCCCGTGCCAGCCTACAGAGGACTTGGATAACACCCAGACTGGGGCTAACAAGTGGCAGGTAATATTCGCCCAGCTTTCTCACATTGACCGTCAATGGCACCACTATCACCTAGTCGACCTCCATCAACATCTGGGGGGTCACCAATAACCAGAAGCTTAACTGGACCAGCCATATCAACACAGTGGCTACAAGAGCAGGGCATACATTAGGTAGTCTATGATGACTAGTTCACCACCTGACCCCTCAAGCCTCTCCCCCATCAACCAGACTCAAGTCAGAAGTGCGATGAAATGCTCATCACTTGCTTAAAGGGATGCAGCTGCCACAACACTCAAGAAGTTCAACGCCATGCAGGATGGAGCAAGTTACTTGTTCTTTGTATCAGGTATGACTGCGGCCACTGATGGGTTTTTATTTTGACTCCTCCCACCATTGAATTCAGTTTTGCTAAGCCTTCTGTATGTCATACTCAGTCAAATGATCAGTTTGCTTGATCAGTGTCCCTGCCACTCAATATCCATCCCGTCTACCACTGGTGATGGGTGAGAAGGGCGGGTGTATATGGGAACTAATGGTGGGTGAGAAGGGTGGGTGTATATGGGCAGTAGTGATGGGTGAGTAGGGTGGGTGTATATGGGCATGAGTGATGGGTGTTGATACCATTTGCAATTTATGCTTTTGGAGAATATGTTGCCTGTGATATTTAAGTTGGGCGCTTAACCTTGGTAGGACACCTGTGACAGAAGTTATGTCTCAATTGTAGCAGATTTCAGAGGATCCACTATCACATTGCACAACTATCCCTAACAAAAATAAATTATTGCAATATTTTGTTTCCATGTCACGTAAGCAGGCACAAAATCACTGGGAGTGGTATTTTCTCTGCAGTTTAAATATTATCTTATCCTTGTACTGTAAAAGTAACCAATGGAAGATAGCTTCAATCTGAGTTATTTCCAAATATTTAGATACTGGTTTCTAAACCTTAAAAGTCACTTAAGCTCTGAAGCTTTCCTTTCGGAGGTGAGCTGAGCAGGCAGAGAGAATACTTAGATTTACTCTGTTGCTCCAACCCCTCTGAGAATTTGTGGCCCAATTTAAAAATGAATGTAGAAAAGTAATTGTAGTGAGGTAAGGAGGTCACGTCATCATAACTGGTTAACTTGTAGGTCATATGGACAGGTCCCAACAGGTCCACAGAACTGGAGAGTGCGATTGCAAACTCGAGCATCTAAAATTAAGTTTAAAAAATGTTTTAATCTCAATGTACATGAAAGACAGGCTTTCCATCAGGTTTGATTACATTACCTCCCACATGCAGTGGGTAGGTAACTAGAGTTCAGTTGTAGCCGTACGGTTCACTGGGGTGTTCCTTTATAAGCATTCCCTCTTGTGATGGGTTCCAACATTTCAAGTAAGCATTGTAAATGTTAGCACTTGGTAGTTTGGGGACATTTTACTCGGGGAATCCGATCTCTTTGTGGCAGAGTTAAGTACACATTCATGCTTTTGACAGTCTCAGTGGTTTTGAGGGTTGTAGTGAATACACCTCTGATCCCTCACGACCTAGTGGAGATAGGATGGGCACTGTTTCTGGTGGGATGGGTATGTTTTAGTGGTGGTGGTGGGACAACACAGCTTAATTTTATGAGATTAACTTTTGACTTTCCAATCATGAATACGCAAATTGTATGGCCGCCAAAACGCCAGCTGAATGTAGACCCCAAAAACCAAAGTACTTTGCTTCATGTTCTGCTCTATTCCACTTGATTCCTCCATTGCAACACCCAAGTTTTATGTTTTACTAGTACTGCCATGTTTTCTTATTTGAGGTTGGATCTGTGGCCGTCACCAGTTACAGAAAGAGACCGTGAAGTATGGCCAAAAGAGCTGAGACACAATCTGTGCTTATGTTACAGAGCTAATGGTGGCCATTTTGACCTTGGGCACTAGCGTAAATCGGGTCATATCGGATCGGCCGCCCGTTATACATCTCTCCCCAGTTTTATTTCCATTGAAGTCAAGAGAAATAAAGATCAAGAGAGATGTAGTATGGGCTGCCGACCTGTACAAAGTCAACATCTAGCCCAATATATTTCCATTGACTTCAATGGCAGTGGAAATGGGGAGAGATGTATAATGGGCAGCTGACCCCCATATTGTCCATTTTGCACCAGCCCCCGATGTCAGAATTACTCCCATTAAGTGTAGATTGTACCAAAGTTACTGTTCTTTATTGCTCATCATACTTGAAGAATAATCTTGCACAGACATGCAAAGCCCTCACGTTCATGGGTTCCATACTTTGTGAGGAATTCGCGCCCAAAATTCATTTGAATCCATGGATCGACAGTCCTGAGCAAGTAAGCTGATTCAATTCAATCCGGATCTGCGCCATTCAAATTAACATAAGAAACATAAGAAATAGGAGCAGGAGTAGACCATTTGGCCCCTCGAACCTGATCCGCCATTCAAGAAGATCATGGCTGATCTGATTTTGGCCTCAACTCCACTTCAGCTCAGCCCCATTTAGGACCGAGATGAGGAGAAACTTCTTCACGCAGAGAATTGTGAACCTGTGGAATTCTCTACCACAGAAAGTTGTTGAGGCCAGTTCGTTAGATATATTCAAAAGGGAGTTGGATGTGGCCCTTACGGCTAAAGGGATCAAGGGTGATGGAGAGAAAGCAGGAATGGGGTACTGAAGTTGCATGATTAGCCATGATCATATTGAATGGTGGTGCAGGCTCGAAGGGCCGAATGGCCTACTCCTGCACCTATTTTCTATGTTTCTATGTTTCCCTGCCTCACTCCCCATAACCCTTCTCTCCCTTATCGTTCAAAAGTGTGTCTATCTCTGCCTTAAATATATTCAATGAGACTCCGAGCCAAGCGACTCCTTGAACTGGGATATATTAGAGAGGACAGCGCCATCACTTAGAGGGTTAACCTTAAAAGTAGCTCTGCAGCTCTTTCTTGAGCCTTTGATGGATGAGGTTCTTACACCCTTGTCAAGTTTATCCCCTGCAGTGGTGGAAGGTGTAGCCGGGACCTGTTTTGTGTAACAGAGACTGACAAAGCTGGGACGTGTCAGCCCATTGCTCCAGGTGCTTCACTTAACGTATTCATCAGCCCTTTGCTATTCATTTCCCCCACCGCCTGCCCCGGGACATGAAAGCTGCTCCTGCTAAAGCTCTTCATTTATCCTCCTTCCTGGGTGAATCTGGCCGAGCTTCAGTGAGAGAATAACCTGGGGGACACGCAGTACAGCAATGGCCCGCTGCTCCCGCTATTCTAATCCTATTTACAATACATTGGCTTTATCTGACACACTCCACTGGCTCCTTGCTGTTGGCTGTTGTGGCTGTGTGAACTGACTTACTGACTAACCCTGCTGAGAGGGGATTGACTGGTCTAGTGATGGATTCAATGGGGTTCACTCCCACACACCTGTCCTAATTCAGCACAAATCTGAACAAAACTGACAACCTGGCAGCCTTCCTCAGCATGCAGTTGGTGCTTCAGTCATTACTGGAGAACTCCCCGGGCAACCGGACTGTACCAGAGCAAATCCCAGAAATAAGGCAATCGTTTTAGTTCCCCAGCGTAAAATTAATAATCGTGGCCCTGCCCAGAATTTCACGCTATTTTTTTTCTTTCCAACTCTGACTGACTGGCCTGTTGTGTATTTCCAGCATTTTCTGATTTTTTATTTCAGATGTGCAGCATTTGCAATTCTGTTTTTATATTTCCAAAGTCTAGTGTCCAAAATGTATATTTTTTGATCGTGCCGTGTTTAAAAATGTACGTTTGAACTATGGTGGCCTGGCAGGGACCTGCTTCACCAACCCTTTCAGCCAAGGCAGACCCACAATTGTCTCTTAATCATATACAGGTTCCATATTTGAGCATTGCTCACTGGAACTGCAAATATTTCCCCATCCTCTGCTCTCCTGATGGCACTGAGTTGTGCTGTGTTATTGCCCCAAAGGCATCGGCAGACCGCTGATATCTCACCCACTTATGGCCAGTTGGCAAGCTGTTGAACCATGTTGAGCATCACTGCCGCGCAAAGTCCTGTCCCCATTGTTTTTTATTTTTATAAAATGTTATTCGCTCATGGGATGTGGGCATCGCTGGCAAGGCCAGCATTTATTGCCCATCCTGAATTGCCCTCGAGAAGGTGGTGGTGAGCCGCCTTCTTGAACCGCTGCAGTCCGTGAGGTGAAGGTACTCCCACAGTGCTGACTTTGTTGTAGCAGTTTGGTACAACTGAGTGATTTGCCAGCCCATCTCAGAGGACAGTTAAGAGTCAACCACAGTGCTGTGGGTCTGGAATCACACATAGGCCAGACTGGGTAAGGACGGCAGATTTCCTTCCCTAAAGGACATTAGTGAACCAGTTGGGTTTTTCCTGACAATCCCATCGTTTCATGGTCACCATTACTGATTCTAGCTTTTTAATTCAAGACTTATTTAATTAACTGAATTTAAATTCCCCCAGCTGCCATGGTGGGTTTTGAACTCTTGGCTTCAGATTATTCACCCAGGCTCTGGATTACTGGTCCACTCCTGACATTCAGTGTTCCTGTTTTCTATGTTTCTATAAGGGGGTACTGAAGTTTCATGTTCAGCCATGAACTCATTGAATGGCGGTGCAGGCTAGAAGGGCTGAATGGCCTGCTCCTGCACCTATTTTCTATGTTTCTATGTTTCTAACATAACCACACTGCTACCGTACCCCTAAAGAGCAAAAACCACTGACCACAAATATGAATGGGAGCCCTTTTCCCTCCCAATTGTACTTCCCCTGAAAATACTGCCCCAGAGGATATCAGCTAACTCAACGCACACTGGAACCTGCTATGAGAACTTTCAGGTCTGTATGGCTCATTGCAACAGGAAAAACAGTAACAGCTCTCTGAGTTTTGACTACAGTGGGATCTTCTTGAATTCACTGGCATGCAAGGCAAGAGGCGGTTGTAAGATAGAGGGCGGGGGGAGAGACCTGGGAGTGCACTGTCATTACCCACTGGCCATTGCGGGAACAGTGAGCACAGTTTTAAAATTAACATTGGAGTGGATTTTCGGTCTTTTGTTGCCCCTCTTTGCGCCCAGAAGGGCGACATGGCAGCGGAAAGCACTTGTGCCCGGGCGGCCAGCTTCCAGCGCCCTGCCGACACATTTGGTGCCGTTATCGATGGGGGCCCGGGGGAGGCGTGCCGGTGTGCACCGCCTCTGGGTGTGACACTGGCTCGATATTTGGATTGCACCCGATATGTAGCGCCCCCTAGTGGAAACGCCAGTGAAAGCTGCCGTCCCGAGCTGTACCGGCTAATGTGATTATAGAGAGAGAGGGTGTAGGGGGGGAGGGGGAGAGAGAGAGACAGAGTGTAGGGGAGGGAGAGAGAGAGAGAGAGAGTGTATAGGGGAGAGGGAGAGCGAGAGAGAGAGATAGAGAGAGAGAGGGTGTAAGGGGGGAGGGGGAGAGGGGGAGAGAGAGAGAGAGAGAGACAGAGTGTAGGGGAGAGAGAGAGAGAGAGAGAGATAGAGAGAGAGAGAGAGGGTGTAGGGGGGGAGGGGGAGAGAGAGAGACAGAGTGTAGGTGAGGGAGAGAGAGAGAGAGAGAGTGTATAGGGGAGAGGGAGAGCGAGAGAGAGAGATAGAGAGAGAGAGGGTGTAAGGGGGGAGGGGGAGAGGGGGAGAGAGAGAGAGAGAGACAGAGTGTAGAGGAGAGAGAGAGAGAGAGAGATAGAGATAGAGAGAGAGGGTGTAAGGGGGGAGGGGGAGAGAGAGAGACAGACAGAGTGTAGGAGAGAGAGAGAGTGTGTGTAGGGGAGAGGGAGAGAGAAAGAGAGAGAGATAGAGAGAGAGAGGGTGTAGGGGAGAAAGAGAAAGAGAGAGAGAGAGTAAGTGTGACTGTTTTATTTGTTTTAATTTGGGGGGATTTATGTTGGAGTCGAGTCAGTGATGAATTGGGAATGTTTTTGGTGGGGTTTGTTTCAGTATTTTTTCTCTACGGAAGCTTCACTTAGGGCGCTCTGAGGCCAGCTGTTTAGCTCGGGATTTTCACTTGCTCAGCCAGCCTAGCGCCCTAAAAGAAGTGTGGACGCCTCCCTTAGCGCCCCACCCCACACTCCGGCCCCAGCTGGTGAATTTTGCTGCTGGAGATGCAATCCATTACCCAGCACAAAATTTACTGCTCCGCCCGGGACAACGCTGCAACAAAGGCGGGCCCGAATTTCTCCCCCGATACATTCCCTGTGTTAGTTTCACTCTCTGAGTTCAGCAGAAGGACCCCTAAAGTTCACATTCAATTATTTGTTAAGTTCTTACGTTCTGAGTCACACAATTGAAAAATGGTGCTTGTGAAATGTATTTAGTTCCAATTGCTAAATTCATTCTCTGTTCTAGGGAATGTCATAAGGCTTTTGAATCCCTTAGGGAAAATCTGGATGCTGCCTCACAAAGGAGAATGCTAAAGTGCCCTCTGAACTTTGAAGAATTGGTATTATTTAGAAACATAGGCCATTCAGCCTCTCGAGCCTGTTCCACCATTCAATTAGATCATCGCTGATCTGTAGCACAACTCCATCTATCCACCCTGGTTCTATATTCCTTAACACCTTTACCCACCAAAAATCAATCGGTTTCAGTTTTGAAATTTTCAATTGACCCCCAGCTTTTGGGAGAAGAGGCTTCCATTACCGTTTGTGTGAAGACGTGCTTCCTGACCATCATCCTTGAATGACCGAGCTCTAATTGTAAGATTATGCCTCTTGTTCAGGACTCCCCCACCACAGGAAATCGTTTCTTTCTCTATCTACCCTATCAAATTTTTTAATCATCTTCAACACCTCAATTATATAACCCCTTATTCTTACATAATCAAGGGAATACAAGCCTAGGCAACTTGCCCTCAGGATTTAACCCTTTTAGTCCCGGTATCATTCTGGTGAATCTGCGCTGTATCCCCTCCAAGACCCTCCCTGAGGCGGGGTGCCCAGAACTAAACACAGTGCTCTCGATTGGGCCTGACCACAGCTCTGTACAGCTGTAGCATCAATTTAGATTTATTCCATTCTTGTCTAGTGACAGGATGCTCACTGTGGGATTTATCACACATTAGAATCACCTGTGTTATGTTTATAATGTACCTATGAATGACTCCACGAGGCAATGTGTTGTACTCAAACTGTAGTGACCTTGATCCTTTATTCCAAACTCCAGAGTGAGGCACAAGCATGGTGTGCAGCCTTTTATACTGGGCCCAGCCACCAGGGCAATAAACCCCGGTCTCCACCAGTTGCACCCTCTAGTGGTGCCAGCTATATACACACAGTGTAAACCTTATTGGCAGTACATCATGTAAACAAGCCTCCATCTTATGCAACCACACAGTGACTACACAGGGAGTACATCCATAGTCTGCATACACAACAACCTGTACAGCTCTTTTAGGATGTGTGTAGTTAGTTATATATATATTTTTAGCTTTTTCCCTTTTCTCCGGTCTCATTTGTTGGCTGACAGAGTTTGCTTTGTCCGTTCCCAATTCTTCCGGTTTACTTCCCATTCTCTATTCTCCCACTCTGCATTCACTCCCTCAATTTGATTTATTTTGTTTCCGTTGTTCCTTATCTCTGTTTCCCCTCCTGTCAGGTCCAGGCCCCCCACACCCTCACTCGGTTTTGCTACCCAAAGATTGGTGGACAGACGCCAGACATCGAAAGCAGTTTTGAGACAGCCAGCCACGTCATGTTTACAACACAGGAAGTTCCCAAAACAGTCACAGCTCAAGAGGACACCTGTCCCATTTCTTGGCTCAAGTATGTCTTGACCTTCAACCTCTGCACATCAGTTGATGCCAGTGGCAGGAATCAGCAATGCTCCCTCGAAGCCTCTGGTACAGACAGTAAGAGAATGCAATTGGGAGGCAACTCAACCTTACCATCCACAATTGAAGTGATCATCATCATAGGCAGTCCCTCGGAATCAAGGAAGACTTCTTTGGTGGCTGAACAGTCCAATACAAGAGCCACAGACTCTGTCACAGGTGGGACACATAGTCGTTGAGGGAAGGGGTGGGTGGGACTGGTTTGCTGCACACTCTTTCCACTGACTGCGCTTGGTTTCTGCATGCTCTCGGCGATGAGGCTCGAGGTGCTCAGCGCCCTCCCGGATGCACTTCCTCCACTTAGGGCAGTCTTTGGCCAGGGACTCCCGGGTGTCAGTGGGGATGTTGCACTTTATCAGGGAGGCTTTGAGGGTGTCCTTGTAACGTTTCCGTTGCCTACCTTTGGCTCGTTTGCCGCAAAGGAGTTCCGAGTGGAGCGAGTCTCGTGTCAGGCATGCGAACAATGTGGCCTGCCCAGCGGAGCTGATCGAGTGTGGTCAGTGCTTCAATGCTGGGGATATTGGCCTGGTCAAGGAGCTGAACAGCTTAACTGAATCCCATAGCGTCTATCTACCATCCTCAGTCTTTGAGCAGACCTAAAAATGGGCAGCCAGCATTCTTTCCTGTAACAAAAGCAGGCGTATAGCTTACTTTAACCAGCGTAAGGGTTTTAAAACATAGAAAAATTAAATTTATTAAAAACCCTGTCCATTAAGGTAAGTTTATTTTTAACCCTATTAAAACACATTGGCCTGGAAATCCTAGCCTCCCAGGATCTGTATGGAGTGTGTACGGAGTGTGTACGGACCCGGGAAACTGGAGCTTGACAGATCTTCCGCATCTCGGGTACGAGGACATTTGCACAGGCAAGATTGCAGGATTTACTCATATCTTGCCCGGCAAATGTCCTCAAATTTCTTGCGCCTGATGAAAGCAGGTGCATAGCCTACTGTTACAGGCGCAAATGTTTAAAAACATACACAAATATAATTAAATTAAATTAGAAAAACACATTTTATTTTTTAAAAAAATCCTGCCCACTACTATTATTATTTATTATTCACCATAATTAAAAAACTTTTTAAAAACTTGGAATTTTTTTTCTCTATAAGATATTTATTAACTTTAATTTTAATTATGTGAGGTCTGTTTTGTATTTTATATTACACGTGTTTAGTGTTTGTTTTTTTTTTCTCATTAATCGCCATGACTCATAGATACGGAGTTCCCATTGTTAGTAATGGGAAAGCTGTGGAATACTGTACCTGATTGGCTGAGCAGTCACACGTGACTGCACCTTCTGTGTGGGAATCTGGAGGATGGGAGCACACTCCGCAGTGTGGGAAGAGAAGGCCTCCCCACCCGAATCTCATGCTCCTCCCGGATCACCAGGTACCTTCGTAGAAATGTTCCAGGTCGGAGACAATTGCCCGCGGGAAGCCTCCGACCGCAATTTCAGCCCCATTAAAAAAAAATCCCCAAAATATATTTTTTCCTAAACCATTTAATTACCTTCAATTTCAATTAATTTTAAGTATGTGAGGTTTTTTTTAATTTACTGTGTTGTGTTTCTTGTTTGAGCGGGGTTTTCCCATTGATAGTAATGGGAACTCGTGCAAACGGAGTTCCCATTATTAGGCGGGAGAGCTTTAGTTTCCTGAGGCATTGGGACCACTTCTGGGAGAGGTGGGACGTTCTCAAGCCGGATGGGTTGCACCTCAACAGAACCGGGACCAATATCCTCGCGGGAAGGGGGGGGGCGGAGTTCCTAGTGCTATTGGTGAGTGTTGTGTATGGAGAAAGAGTCAGACTGAACACTGTGAGCTCAAAGTAAAGTGTGACCTTAGTCTTTTATTGCAGGTCTCCAGAGTGCCTCTCCAATCTGTGAAGCCTCCTTAAATAACTGTGCTCCCAAGGGATTATGGGATCTCTTGGGACTCCAGGGGATGAGCCCTCTGGTGGCTGTACAGAGTAAATACAAGTCCACATATATAACAACAGTCCCCCGTAAAGTCAATAATGTAACTATTTACAATGTGAGTCGATCTGGGGCCCTTCTTGCCCTGGTTGATCGTCTCGGTGTGAAAGCTGATATTGTTGAATCATTTGTTGTGCCCTTGCTGGGCTGCTGTGCAGCTGACCTTTCTGGGCTGCCTGTTGTGTTGGGTCCTGCAGGGCTGCTGTGGATGATGGGTTCTGCTTCGTAGTCAACTGTGATGCCGGTTGCCACTGGTGTGTATGTTGGGGGATCAAAAAAGGTAGGGTCCAAGGTGGGTTGCTCAGGATAGTCCGTGAATCTGAGTTTGATTTGGTCCAAGTGTTTCTGGTGAATGAGTCCATTTGAAAGTTTGACCCGAAAGTGGCTCCCCTCTTTGGCCACGACAGTGCCGGGAAGCCACTTGGGACCTTGTCCATAATTTAATACAAATACAGGATCATTGATTTCAATCTCGCATGACTGATTTGCGCTATCATGATATGCACTTTGTTAAAGACGCCTGCTGTCTACCTGTTCATGTAGATCAGGGTGAACTAACGAGAGCCTTGTCTTAAGTGCTCTTTTCATGAGCAGTTCAGCAGGTGGGATCCCAGTGAGTGAGTGGGGTCTCGTGACGTAGCTAAGCAGGACTCGGGATAGGCGAGTCTGCAGTGAGCTTTCAGTTATCCTCTTCAAGCCTTGCTTGATGGTTTGCATTGCTCTCTCTGCCTGACCATTGGACGCTGGTTTAAACGGGGCAGATGTGATATGTTTGATCCCGTTACGGGTCATGAATTATTTGAACTTAGCACTAGTAAAACATGGCCCATTGTCGCTCACCAGGACATCGGGTAAGCTGTGAGTGGCAAATATGGCCCGCAGGCTTTCAGTAGTGGCAGCGGACATGCTAGCTGACATTATCTCACATTCAATCCACTTGGAGTACGCGTCTACAACCACAAGGAACATTTTATCCAAGAACGGGCCTGTATAGTCAACGTGAACCCTAGACCACGGTTTGGAGGGCTAAGACCATAAACTTAGCTACGCCTCGCTGGGTACATTGCTTAACTGCGAGCATGTATTCCATCTGTGAACGCAGGACTATAAGTCCACATTGATACCGGGCCACCACACATGGGATCAGGCTATCGCTTTCATCATTACGATGCCTGGTTGGGTACTGTGGAGGTCATTGATGAAGGTGTCTCTGCCCTTCTTGGGGACCACTACTCGATTGCCCCACAGAAGGCAGTCTGCCTATATAGACATTTCATCTTTGCGCCGCTGGAACGGCTTTAGCTCTTTCTGCATTTCCACTGGGACACTGGACCAGCTCCCGTGAAGCACACAGCTTTTGACTAGAGATAGTAAGGGGTCCTGGCTTGTCCAGGTTTTGATCTGCCAGTCAGTGACGGGTGATTGCTCACTCTCAAATGCTTCTACAACCATAGCTAGATCTGCGGACTGCGCCATTTCCACCCCCGTGGTGGGCAATGGCAGCCTACTGAGAGCATTGTCGCAGTTTTCTGTGCCTAGCCTGTGGCGGATGGCGTAGTTGTATGCGGACAACGTGAGCGCCCATCTCTGGATGCAGGCCGATGCGTTGGCATTTATCCCTTTACTCTCGGAAAACAGGGACATAAGTGGCATATGGTCAGTTTCCAATTCAAATTTTAGCCCAACAAGTATTGATGTATTTTGTTTACCCCATAGACACACACTAACGCTTCTTTTTCAATCATGCTGTAGGCTTTCTCAGCCTTAGACAGACTCCTGGATGCATAAGCAACCAGTCGCATTTTCTCAAAATCATTAGCTGGTTGCAATACACACCCGACGCCATATAACGATGCATCACATGCTAGTACCAGACGCTTACATGGAACATACAACACAAGCAATTTGTTTGAGCATAACAATTTTCTCGCTTTTACAAAGGCATTTTCTTAGCTTTTACCCAAACACATTCACCCCCTTTTCGTAATAAGACATGTATTGGTTCTAGCAGTGTGCTGAGACCTGGCAAGAAGTTACCAAAGGACTTCAAGAGTCCCAGAAACGACCGCAGCTCCGTCACGTTCTGTGGCCTCGGTGCATTGTCGATTGCCTCCGTCTTCGCGTTGGTGGGCCTGATGCCGTCCGCCACAATCCTCCTTCCCAGGAACTCCACTTCCGGCGTCAGGAATACGCACTTCGAGCATTTTAACCTGAGCCCCACACGGTTGAGTCGACTAAGAACCTCCTCCAGGTTCTGCAGGTGCTCGACTGTGTTCCGACCTGTGACCAAGATGTCGTCCTGAAAGAGCGCAGTGTGCGGGACCGACTTCAGTAAACTTTACATGTTTCTCTGGAATATCGCCGCTGCTGATCGGATTCCAATCGGGCATCTGTTATAAACAAATAGACCTTTGTGCGTGTTGATGCAGGTGAGGGCCTTTGATGATTCCTCTAGTTTCTGCGTCATGTAGGCTGAAGTCAGATCCAGCTTCGTAAACGTCTTTCCTCCCGCCAGCGTTGCAAAGAGGTCGTCGGCCTTTGCTAGTGGGTATTGGTCCTGCAGGGAGAAACGATTGATAGTTACTTTGTAATCGCCACAGATTCTGATGGTGCCGTCTCATAAGAACATAAGAACATAAGAATTAGGAACAGGAGTAGGCCATCTAACCCCTCGTGCCTGCTCCGCCATTCAACAAAATCATGGCTGATCTGGCCATGGACTCAGCTCCGCCCGCTCCTCATAACCCTTAATTCCCTTATTGGTTACAAATCTATCGATCTGTGATTTGAATACATTCAATGAGCTAGCCTTAACTGCTTCCTTGGGCAGAGAATTCCACAGATTCACAACTCTCTGGGAGAAGAAATTCCTTCTCAACTCGGTTTTAAATTGGCTCCCCCGTATTTTGAGGCTGTGCCCCCTAGTTCTCGTCTCCCCGACCAGTGGAAACAACCTCTCTGGCTCTATCTTGTCTATCCCTTTCATTATTTTAAATGTTTCTATAAGATCACCCCTTATCCTTCTGAACTCCAACGAGTAAAGACCCAATCTACTCAATCTATCATCATAAGGTAACCCCCTCATCTCCGGAATCAGCCTAGTGAATCGTCTCTGTACCCCCTCCAAAGCTAGTATATCCTTCCTTAAGTAAGGTGACCAAAACTGCACGCAGTACTCCAGGTGCGGCCTCACCAATACCCTGTACAGTTGCAGCAGGACCTCCCTGCTTTTGTATTCCATCCCTCTCGCAATGAAGGCCAACATTCCATTCGCCTTCCTGATTACCTGCTGCACCTGCAAACTAACTTTTTGGGATTCATGCACAAGGACCCCCAGGTCCCTCTGTATTGCAGCATGTTGTAATTTCTCCCCATTCAAGTAATATTCCCATTTACTGTTTTTTTTTCCAATGTGGATGACCTCACATTTTCCGACATTGTATTCCATCTGCCAAACCTTAGCCCATTCGCTTAACCTATCTGAATCTCTTTGCAACCTCTCTGTGTCCTCTACACAACCCGCTTTCCCACTAATCTTTGTGTCATCTGCAAATTTTGTTACACTACACTCTGTCCCCTCTTCCAGGTCATCTATGTATATTGTAAACAGTTGTGGTCCCAGCACTGATCCCTGTGGCACATCACTAACCACCGATTCCCAACCCGAAAAGGACCCATTTATCCCGACTCTCTGCTTTCTGTTAGCCAGCCAATTCTCGATCCATGCTAATACATTTCCTCTGACTCCACGTACCTTTATCTTCTGCAGTAACCTTTTGTGTGGCACCTTATCGAATGCCTTTTAGAAATCTAAATGCACCACATCCATCGGCACACCTCTATCCACCATGCTCGTTATATCCTCAAGAATTCCAGTAAATTAGTTAAACATGATTTCCCCTTCATGAATCCATGTTGCATCTGCTTGATTGCATTGTTCCTATCTAGATGTCCCGCTATTTCTTCCTTAATGATAGCTTCAAGCATTTTCCCCACTACAGATGTTAAACTAACCGGCCTATAGTTACCTGCCTTTTGTCTGCCCCCTTTTTTAAACAGAGGCGTTATACTAGCTGCTTTCCAATCTGCTGGTACCTCTCCAAAGTCCAGAGAATTTTGGTAGATTATAACGAATGCATCTGCTATAACTTCCGCCATCTCTTTTAATACCCTGGGATGCATTTCATCAGAACCAGGAGACTTGTCTACCTTGAGTCCGATTAGCCTGTCCAGCACTACCTCCCTCGTGACAGTGATTGTCTCAAGGTCCTCCCTTCCCACATTTCTGTGACCAGCAATTTTTGGCATGGGTTTTGTGTCTTCCACTGTGAAGACCGAAGCAAAATAACTGTTTAAGGCCTCAGCCATTTTCACATTTCCCATTATTAAATCCTCCTTCTCATCTTCTAAGGGACCAACATTTACTTTAGTCACTCTCTTCTGTTTTATATATCGGTAAAAGATTTTACTATCTGTTTTTATGTTTTGCGCAAGTTTACTTTCGTAATCTATCTTTCCTTTCTTTATTGCTTTCTTAGTCATTCTTTGCTGTCGTTTAAAATTTTCCCAATCTTCTAGTTTCCCACTAACCTTGGTCACCTTAACGCATTGGTTTTTAATTTGATACTCTCCTTTATTTCCTTGGTTATTCACGGCTGGTTATCCCTTCTCTTACCTCCCTTCTTTTTCACTGGAATATATTTTTGTTGAGCACTATGAAAGAGCTCCTTAAAAGTCCTCCACTGTTCCTCAGTTGTGCCACCGTTTAGTCTGTGTTCCCAGTCTACTTTAGCTAACTCTGCCCTCATCCCACTGTTGTCCCCTTTGTTTAAGCATAGTATGCTCATTTGAGACACTACTTCCTCACCCTCAATCTGTATTACAAATTCAACCATACTGTGATCACTCATTCTGAGAGGATCTTTTACTCGGAGATCGTTTATTATTCCTGTCTTATTACACAGGACCAGATCTAAGATAGATTGCTCCCTTGTAGGTTCTGTAACATACTGTTCTAAGAAACAATCCCGTATGCATTCTATGAATTCCTCCTCCAGGCTACCCCGTGCGATTTGATTTGACCAATCGATATGTAGGTTAAAATCCCCCATGATTACTGCCGTTCCTTTTTCACATGCCTCTATTATTCCCTTGATTATTGCCCGCCCCACCGTAAAGTTATTATCTCCCTTGAGGACTGGGACAATAGGACTGGCCCACTCACTGAACTCAATCAGAGAAATTATGCCCTCTCTTTGCAGCCAGTCTAGCTCGATCTCTACCCTTTCTCTCATCATGTACGGTACTGCTCTCGCCTTGTGATGGATGGATCGGGCCCCCGGAATTAGGTGGATCTGCACTTTTGCTCCTTGGAATTTCCCGTTGCCTGGTTCGAACAGTGAAGGAAATTTGTTTAAGACCTGGGCACACGAAGTGTTGTCAGCGAGCGATAGCGCTCGGATGTCGTCCCAGTTCCAGCGTATCTTTCCCAGCCAGCTCCTGCCGAGCAGCGTGGGACCATCGCCCGGTACCACCCAGAGTGGTAGCTTGTGCACCGCTCCATCGTAGGAGTCCTTTACGGTAGCGCTGCTGATTACAGGAATCAGTTTTTTCGTGCAAGTTCTTAGTTTCGTGCGAACTGGAGTTAAGACTGGCCTTGAGGCCTTGTTGCACCACAACCTTTCGAAAGTCTTTTTGCCCATGAAGGACTGGCTCGCGCCCGTGTCCAGCTCCATTGACACGGGGAGTCCATTTAGTTCAACATTCAGCATTGTTGGGGGACAATTCATGGTGAATGTGTGCACCCCATGTACCTCTGCCTCCTCTATCTGAGGCTCTGGTTCATTGTGATCCTCCTGTGCAACATGGCGGTTTGCAGGTTTAACAGGCTTTGCAGCTCGCCTGCACACTCGTTGGAGGTGTTCCACAGCCCTTGCAAACGTACTCTTTGAATTGGCATGGATGGAAACGATGATCACCCCTGCAGCGCCAACAAGGTGTTAATGGCCTTGCATTCATCACCCTTGACGGTGGACTCTGAGTCATCTGCGGACATGCAGCTGCAGGTATGTGTGGCTTGCTCTGTACATTACGATTTGAAAACAACATCACTTTGTTCAAAGTACTTGTAGCAGCACTTGTGTGCTGAGAGATTTGCTTAGTATTTTCACTGGTGGCAATGAACGCCTGGGCTATCGCTATGGCCTTACTCAAGGTTGGAGTCTCTACAGTCAAAAGTTTGCGAAGTATGGTTTCGTGGACAATGCCAAGTACGAAAAAGTCTCTGAGCATGTGCTCCAAATGTCCTTCAAATTCGCAATGACCTGCAAGGCGTTTCAGCTCGGCGACATAACTCGCCACTTGCTGGCCTTCAGACCTTTTGTAGATGTAGAACCGGTACCTCGCCATCAGAAATGCTTTCCTTCAGGTTCAGATGCTCTCGGACAAATCGTCGTATGATTTCTCCGTGGGTTTTTTCATGAGGCCATATGTTGGTGCCCCACAGACGGTGAGGAGGATCCCCCTATGTTTGGCAGCACTCTCTTCCCCATCTAGCTTGTTGACCATGAAATATTGGTTGAGTTGCTCCACAAAAGTTTCCCAATCATCTCCCTCCGAAAATTTGTCCAGGATGCCCACTGGTCTCTGCATCTTTGGGTTCGCTATTTGTATCTCATCGCCAGTTGTTGTGTATGGAGAAAGAGTCAGACTGAAAACTGTGAGCTCAAAGTAAAATGTGACCTTAGTCTTTTATTGCAGGTCTCCAGAGTGCCTCTCCAACCTGTGAAGCCTCCTTAAATACCTGTGCTCCCAAGGGATTATAGGATCCCTTGGGACTCCAGGGGATGAGCCCTCTGGTGGCTGTACAGAGTAAATACAAGTCCACATATATAACAGGGAAGGTTTAAACTTGCTTGGGAGATGGTAACCTGAAAATAGATTCAGTAAGGAGGGGAGTAAAGCTGGATTTAGAAAGCAAAAATAAAGAAAGTGAGTTTGAAGAAGAGAGGAAACAAGCAGGAAAAAAGGGTAAAAAAAAAACTTAAAGGCACTTTGTCTAAATGCACGTAGCATTTGTAACAAAATAGATGAGTTGATGGCACAAATTGAGACAAACGGGTATGATCTGATAGCCATTACAGAGACGTGGTTGCAAGGTGGCCAGGTCTGGGAATTAAATATTCAGGGGTATTTGACAATCTGGAAGGACAGACAGAAAGGAAAAGGAGGTGGGGTAGCTCTATTGATAAAGGATGGAATCACTGCAATAGTGAGAAATGATATTGGCTCAAAGGATCAGGATGTTGAAACAGTTTGGATGGAGATAAGGCATATCAAGGGGAAAAAGTCACTGGTGGGCGTAGTCTATAGGCCCCTAACAGTAGCAACTCTGTTGGTCGGAGCATAAACCAGGAAATAGTGGGGGCTTGTAAAAAGGGAACAGCAATAATCATGGGTGATTTTAACCTCCATATTGATTAGGCAAATCAAATTGGTCAGGGTGGCCTTGAGGAAGAATTCATAGAGTGCATAAGGGACGGGTTCCTTCAGCAGTATGTAACGGAACCAACCAAGGGGCAGGTTATCTTAGATCTGGTCCTGTGTAATGAGACAGGATTAATAAACAATCTCATGGTAAAGGAACCCCTTGGAATGAGTGATCATAGCATGAATTTCAAATTCAGATGGAGGGTGAGAAAGTTGGATCTCTAACCAGTGTAATAGCTTAAATAAAGGACACTATGAAAGTATGAGGGCAGAGTTGACTAAATGGACTGGGAAAATAGATTAAAGTGTAGGACGGTTGATGAACAGTGGTGTACATTTCAGGAGATATTTCATAACTCTCAAGAAAAATATATTCCAATGAGGAGGAAAGGGCATAAGAGAAAAGATAGCCATCCGTGGCTAACTAAAGAAATAAAGGATGGTATCCAATTAAAAACAAGGTCATACCATGTGGCCAAAACTAGTGGGAGGACAGAAGATTGGGAAGCGTTTAAAAGCCAACAAAGAATAAGTTAAAAAATTAATAAGAAAGGGAAGATAGACTATGAAGTAAACTAGCACAAAATATAAAAACAGATAGCAAGAGTTTCTATAGGTATATAAAAAGGAAAAGAGTAGCTGAAGTAAATGTCAGTCTCTCAGAGGACGAGACCGGGGAATTAGTAATGGGGAACATGGAGATGGCAGAAACTCTGAACAAGTATTTTGTATCAGTCTTTACGGTAGAGGACACTAACAATATCCCAACAGTGGAGAGTCAAGGGGCTATAGAGGGGGAGGAACTTAACACAATCACAATCATTAAGGAGGTGGTACTCAGTAGATAATGGGACTAAAGACAGATAAATCCCCTGGACCTGATGGCTTGCATCCTCAGGTCTTAAGAGAAGTAGCGGCAGGGATTGTGGATGCATTGATTGTAATTTACCAAAATTCCCTGGATTCTGGGGAGGTCCCAGCAGATTGGAAAACTGCAAATGTAATGACCCTATTTAATAAAGGAGGCAGACAAAAAGCAGGAAACTATAGACTATTAGCCTAACATCTGTGGTTGGGAAAATGTTAGAGTCCATTATTAAAGAAGCAGTAGCAGGACATTTGGAAAAACAAAATTCGGTCAGGCAGAGTCAGCATGGATTTATGAAGGGAAAGTCATGTTTGGCAAATTTGCTGGAATTCTTTGAGGATGTAACGAACAGGGTGGATAAAGGGGAACCAGTGGATATGATGTATTTGGACTTCCAGAAGGCATTTAACAAGGTGCCACATGAAAGGTTACTGCACAAGATAAAAGTTCACGGGGTTGCGGGTTATATATTAGCATGGATAGAGGATTGGCTAACGAACAGAAAACAGAGAGTCGGGATAAATGGTTCATTCTCGGGTTGGCAATCAGTAACGAGTGGGGTGCCGCAGGGATCAGTGCTGGGACCCCAACTATTTACAATCTATATGAACGACTTGGAAGAAGGGACTAAGTGTAATATAGCCAAGTTTGCTGATGACACAAAGATGGGAGGAAAAGCAATGTATGAGGAGGACACAACAAATCTGCAAAAGGACTAAGTGAGTGGGCAAAAATTTGGCAGATGGAGTATAATGTTGCGTGAGGTCATGCACTTTGGCAGAAAAAAATCAAAGAGCAAGTTATTATTTAAATGGAGAAAGATTGCAAAGTGCTGCAGTACAGTGGGATCTGGTGGTACTTGTGCATGAAACACAAAAGGTTAGTATGCAGGTACAGCAAGTGATCAGGAAGGCCAATGGAACTTGGCCTTTATTGCAAAGGGGATAGAGTATAAAAGCAGAGAAGTCTTGCTACAGGGTATTGGTGAGGCCACACCTGGAATACTGCGTGCATTTTTGGTTTCCATATTTACAAAAGGATATATTTGCTTTGGAGGCAGTTCAGAGAAGGTTCACAAGGTAGATTCCGGATATGAGGGGGTTGACTTATGAAGAAAGGTTGAGTAGGTTGGGCCTCTACTCATTAGAATTCAGAAGAATGAGAGGTGATCTTATCGAAAAGTATAAGATTATGAGGGGGCTTGACAAGGTGGATGCAGAGAGGATGTTTCCACTGATAGGGGAGACTAGAACTAGAGGACACGATCTTAGAATAAGGGGCCGCCCATTTAAAACTGAGATGAGGAGAAATTTCTTCTCTCAGAGGGTTGTGGATCTGTGAAATTCGCTGCCTCAGAGAGCTGTGGAAGCTGAGACATTGAATAAATTTAAGACATAAATAGACAGTTCCTTAAACGATAAGCGGATAGGGGTTATGGAGAGCGGGCAGGGAAGTGGACCTGAGTCCATGATCAGATCAGCCATGATCGTATTAAATGGCGGAGCAGGCTCGAGGGGCCGTGTGGCCTACTCCTGCTCCTATTTCTTATGTTCTTATTATCAATGGGAATGATAGTATTTGGTGGTCCCGGCCCACATGATTCCAGCATACACATTTATACCTGGAAGACAGATCCTCGAACGCTGCTTGGCGAATGCAGGCGTCAGACCGGAATCCTACGTTCCTCCGGGACCAACAGGTCGTTTCGTAGATATTTTTCGGGTCAGAGGTGATCGTCCGAAGGAAGCCTCCGACCTCAATTTCCCCCCATTATTTAAATCAGGGGCATTATGGCCCACTTTCAGGCACCACTGGGTGCAACTTGAGCTGCACATGCTCCACCCATATGGTACCAGACATAGAGCGATCTAAGCAACCGCCCTTAAAGGGACCCTGGCATGCCGTTCTGAAAGCTGGGCCACCAACCTTAGTGCCATTCCTTACAGTGGTGGCAGGAGGAACATTCATGTTCTTTCCAGGCCACACAAAAACCTTCCCACCTGCTACTGGCTGTGCAGTGATGCCGCCCCCCCCCCCCCCCCGCTCCCCGCCTCTCCCCCACCCCGCAAAGATTACTACCCCATCTCATTTAACTAGCTTGGCATTTAATGAAATGTCTGCCTATGTCACAGACCTGAATTAGGGGCGTGTGATTGAGGGCCACATGTGAACGGAAGGGGGCCTAGTAGTAGTACTATTACATTAGCACATTTCAAAGACATGATTGAGCTACCAGCACTCTATAAAATCGCAAATGGAGTTGCACTATAAGAGTTACCAGACCTCATGTTTATGCAAGTGCTACAGTGGTTGCACCTCCGTTTTCTAATTCAACTCAAAAGTACCAAACAGAATACCAGCTCCCCCTCCTACCACTATAGAGTTACACAGAATTACATTGAATTTTACAGTACAGGAACAGGCCAGTCAGCCCAACATGTCTCTGTCCATGTTTATGCTCCCGCCCCTCCAATCCTATCAGCATAACCCTCTATTCCTGACTCCCTCATGCGTTTATCCAGCTTCCCCTTAAATGGATCTATGCCACCCGCCTCAAACACTCCCTGCGGTAGCGAGTTCCACATTCTCACCACTTTCTGGGTAAAGGAGTTTCTCCTGAATTCCCTATCGGATTTATTCGTGACTATTTTACAGACTGCCACCCAGAACGCTGTTTCCATGTGTACAAAGGTTCAGATGCAGCATTGTGAGACTTGGGTTGACGGACCAGCAACAGGAAGCCGTGGGTTTCTCACTTGACACCTCGGGGCAGAAATTTTCCAGAATGTTTTGTAATGTGAGTGACCACGAGGGTCAATTTCATCAACTATGTGTGCTCATGGTGGGTCCTCCCAACTGTGCCTTGTTTCGTTACCTAATACGGGAAAATGTTGCACACTACCATGGTGACATGCTTTGTCCGGGCAGCCACCCAGTAGGATGGGTGTACAGCCCCACACCGCAATTAACCTCCTGGCAGTGTTGAGAGGGAGAAATACCAACGAGAATTTTGTTCAGAAGAATATTCCACTTCAAAAAATATCCACCGGGGCTCAGGTTAAAATAAAATGTCACCGCCCACAGCATTAATGATGCAAATATAAGATTGTTTTTCAGAATGGAAAGACAGGGCTGGATTTTCCGGACCTTGGCGCTCCAGGTTTCGCCCCGGAGCGACGTGAAAGGCAGCTGCGTTCAGGACTCCTGCGGCCCGCCGCGATCCTCGGGTCGGGCTTTGCGGCAGCGCTGAGCAGCACCGCCGGGAAGAGCTGCGCTGGGTGTGCAACGCCTCTGGTTGCGACGCTGGCAGGAGTTTGGCCGCTTGCCCAAGCCGTCCGCCCGGAAGTGCGCCCGCAATGATCCCTGGGAAATCAGTGCAGTCCGGCATAGCCAGCAGCACAGAGGAAGATAAAGTACTCCGAAGGTAAGTGCGAGACTTTGTTCTTTAAATTGTTTCAGCGATTTGTGTTGTGGTGGCGTGTGCAATGTTTTGGGCATGTTTTTGTGTTTTTTTTAAGGTTCCCTCCCCCTCCCCCCCGCCCTCCCCGCTACCCTCCTAGCCGCCCTAGGCTGCTCTTGGAGCACACACGGCCCGGCAGTTTAGTTCGCGAGTTTCCCATCCGTGCACCACGTACAATGTCTCCTTTCGCGCTGAGCTCCCTGACGCAGGGCCTCGATGGCAAAAATTCCTTACCAACGTGCAAACCATTCCCGGCCGGTAATTTTCCCGTCCCGCCTCTGTTTTCGCCCAAAAACAGAAAAGCCTAAGATCCAGCCCTGCGTGTTACAATTTTCAAAATGTTAAATTACTAATACCAGTTGATGTTTTGGATACAGAATGTTGGAGAAACTTTTCCACGTTTAATATTCAGTGTTTGCACCAAGCATTCGTAGATAAGGAGGAAGAAATTTGGTTGGATAGCGCCCCTTGCTAGGTGCGCTACAGGGGGCGCTAAAGGGTTTGCAGCCGCGAGCGCCGGCATTCGCGCCGCTCGGCAAATTCAGTGCACCGTTACCAGTGGCGCTAAGGAGTATCACCTGGGAGCATCACGCCGGTGTGCAACGCCCCCGGTATCAACACGGATGCAACATTTGGTTTGCGCTGCACCCGTAACGCCCCCTAGTGACCCTGCCAGAGAAAGCTGGCGTGCAGAGCTGTCCCAGCAGCGGTGAGGGAAGGAATGAGGTAAGTGTGATTGATAATTCTTTTTTTTGTGATTTAGCTTTAATTGGGGTGAGTAATGTATAGGGAATGTTTTTTGTTACGATTCTTTTTTTTGCAGGGAGGCCTCTCTTAGGGCACTACGAAGCTGGCTCTTTAGCTCCAGATATCGCCCTCTCCCTGACCCGTGCTCCTGTCTAGCAGAGCTTCAGGGCGTGAGCACAACTACACAAAACTGTCTCCAGAAACCAAAGTTCTGTTCGCGCTGCCCGACAAAGTACCAGACTTGACCTCCGGAATGACATGCACACTACACCGGTACGTGTTTGACCATTTCCCATAGCAATCAAGTTCTCTCCGAGCGAGGTTTACAGGCGATACCAGTTTGTGTTGAATTATGAGACAGTTCTGCGCTTAAATCCATGCCCACTATGGAGTATAAAAGCAGAGAAGTCCTGCTACAACTGTACAGGGTATTGGTGAGGTCACACCTGGAGTACTGCGTACAGTTTTGGTCTCCATATTTAAGGAAGGATATACTTGCATTGGAGGCTGTTCAGAGAAGGTTCACTCGGTTGATTCCAGAGACTTATGAGGATAGGTTGAGTAGGTTGGGCCTATACACATTGGAGTTCAGAAGAATGAGAGGCGATCTTATCGAAACATATAAGATAATGAGGGGGCTCGACAAGGTGGATGCAGAAAGGATATTTCCACTCATAGGGGAAACTAAAACTAGGGGACATAGTCTTAGAATAAGGAGCCGCCCATTTAAAACTGAGATAAGGAGACATGTCTTCTCTCAGAGGGTTGTAAATCTGTGGAACTCTCTGCCCCAGAGAGCTGTGGAGGCTGGGTCATTGAATATATTTAAGGCGGAGATAGACAGATTTTTGAGCAATGAGGGAGTAAAGGGTTATGGAAAACGGGCAGGGAAGTGGAACTGAGTCTATGATCAGATCAGCCATGATCTTATTAAATGGTGAAGCAGGCTCAAGGGGTCAAATGGCCGACTCCTGCTCCTATTTCTTATGTTCTTATGTTCACTGGAGTTGGGCTGGGTCTGTCTGAATGTATTTACATCAGACACTTACAATTGGCAGAAATGTTTAACGGCAACTTACATTTATGTCAAAGAATGTGTCATCGCTCTGGGCTGGAAAAGACAGTGCACAAGTCCACTGTTCCTCCCAGTCCACTGGGAGTTCTCTCATTGGGGTTAAAATAAACAATAAAGTGGCTTCTAAACAACTCCACTGCACAACATTAATTGTAATGTCCTGTTACTGTTTGCTCAGACTACACTTGTAGGTGAGATAATCACAATGTCAAACAATTCAAGGACTATTGAGGAAGTGGTGGAAACTGGTGCTTGTGTGATCGGTGGGGAGCGACCCTTGCAGACAGAACATCTCTGCCAATCTTGGGCACCGGGCCAATGATTTTCCTTCCATTCATTTGCGGCAGATTCAAAATCACAGAATCCATGGCGACAATTGCTCTACTAAATGTGATCCCAGCAAGTGTAACTCACCATTGGAGAGCTGGATCATGTCACTGCCCTTCCAGCACAACCTTTTCTCCGATTTATTGGGAAATGAGGCCCTTGGGGTAGAAACTGTTCCTCATTGCTCTACATGTGAAAGGGCCACGATGTTGGCCAATTTCAGGGAGCAACATTCCGTGCCTGATCAGCCTCAGGGTTGCGAGCGTCGCCATATTGGCATAGGCAGCTGAAGAGGCCCCCATGGTGCCTGCTTGAAACAGGCGTTAGGACCTTACGTATTCAAGTGAGTGGCCTGGCGTCTCTCTCAGAGGTCTCGCAATAAAACGGTCAGCGATGCACGGAGGAGACACTGGGTCTGCACTGCTCAGGGTTGTCGCTGTGACCTAAGCAGCGACCGCCATCAAAAGGCACGTTTTCTTCAAATAATATGTTGCTGTGGAGCCAGGAGAAGCAGGAGATCCCCTCCCAGCTCCACACCGGAGGTCAGCTGCCGCGTGCATTCAGCTTCCCTCCTATGGTCACCCCCACCTGGGACTGACCTGGGGTGTTCCTGATTTTGCTTCTAAATGGCTGAGCCCTACTTTTAAGGTTGTGCCCTCTTGTTCTGGATTCTCCCACCAAAGAACTGTGGGGTGGAAATTTGGTCACGTCTGTGTTGTGGCATTAACCCGGGCGGGACGGTAAATTTTGCGCCGGGAAATGGTTTGTGTCTCCAGCGGCAAAATTCACCAGCTGGGCCCGGGGTTTGGAGCGGAGCGCAAAGGGAGGTGTTTCGCACCTCTTTTAGGGCGCTAGGCCGGCTGGGCCAATGAAAATCCTGAGGTAAACAGCCGGCCTCGGAGCCCTCTAAGAGAGGCTTCCGTGAAAAAACAAATCTGAAAAAGAACACCAACAACATTCCCAATACGTTCCTGAAGCTATGCCAACATAAATCGCTAAAATAAAAAAATAAAAATCCATCACACTTACTTCAGGGAGATATTCCTTCCCTCACTGCGGCCGCTACAGCTCGGACCGCCAGTGGTCCCAGGCGGTCCCACCAGGGGTGCTGCGGGGTGCTACGGATTGGGCGAGTTTCAAATTTGGAGCCGGTGTCGCAACCAGCGGCATTGCACACTGGCTCGCCTCGCCCGGGCGGTACTGCTCCGCGTCCCCGCAAAACCGGCACTAAACGTCCCGGAGGAGCGCTGAAAGCTGGCCTCCCGCCCGTCCGGAAATGCTTTCTGCTGCCATTACCGCCCCTCTGGGGTGAAAACAGAGACGGCAATGAACCGAAAATCCAACCCATAGTTTCTTTCTATCAGCCCTATTGAATTCCTTTAACATTGTAAACACCTTGATTAGATCACCCCATAGTCATCAAAATTCATGGTAATACAAACCAAGTTTATGCAACCTGTCCTCATAATTTAACCTTTAACCTCGATATCATTCTGGTGAATCTGCGCTGCATTCCCTCCAAGGCCAATATATCCTTCTTGAGGTGTGGTGCCCAGAACAGTGTCCAGATGGAGTCTGAGCAAGGCTCTGTACAATGAAACATAACTTCCTCCCCTTTGTATTCCAACTGCCTTGACGTAAAGGGAATCGTGGGATATGGGGATAGGGCGGTAAAGTGGAGTTGAGGTCGAAGATCAGCCATGATCTAACTGAATGGCAGAACAGGCCCGAGGGGCTGAATGGCCTCCTCCTGTTCCTATGTAACCACCCTCACACCCACCGCAACCAGCCACAACTCCGCATTGTCTGCAAACTAATAGGATATCGAGGGGTGTCACACAATTTGGTCACAGATTCAGGCTCCTACTGAAACCCTTACAGGTCAATGTAGGAAATTAAACAGGTTCCCAATTTATCACAAAACAACCGACTATCAGAATCCTGCCTAAACCATAGCAGCAACAAAGACCACGAGCTGCCGGGTGTTTTGTCTAAATATGGTATCTTATTCATATGCAACAAGAGATCCCACACAAAATAATAAATAGACCTTTTGTTGATTAATCAGCAGAAGGAAACAGTCACAGGTGCATAGCGTTTCATTCACCGTCTGTGTTCCTACTCCAGGGGTTTGAGTTCCAAAAGTTGTGAATACACAAGTACAGTTGCAGAATCTAATGCCCCCCCGCCCCCCTGCTTCCCCCCACCACCCCACCCACAATTGGCAATCGTGGAGACACTTTCCACATTGTTGTATTTTCAGCTGAGTTGCAGGAAGTTCCATGTCATTCAGGGTGAGCTGGGTATGCACAATGCCTTTCCTGCAAGTTTGGATACATTCCATCACATTTCTCAACTGCCTCCACCCTCATGTGCTAGTTCCCAAACTAATTTGTTTCAGCTTAAAAGCATTTACACATGTGTTTTTTTGGCATTCAAATCCCCCACAAGTTGTATTGATAGGGTATCCAGAGACAATGGTTTCTCCGCACAGGCCATGTCTCTTTAATTTGATGCTTAAAAGGTGCCTAGAAAGGAGAAGGCAGAGAAGCAGAGAGAGGAATACTATAACACTTTCAGCATCATCTGCAGGACTGCTGGAAACGACTGCACCACTGCTGTGGGAATGCGGGTAGCTTAGTGTAATGTATTTGCTTCATGGGTTCTTTGCTTAAGAATTCATAGCAGCATCATCATAGGCAGTCCCTCGAAGCGAGGATGACTTGCATCCACTCCGAAAAGGGATGAGTTCACAGGTGTTTCAATGACAGACCTAATATTCCAGGTCCTGAACTATATCTTGGAAGATGCCTGTGCGTGGATTTTTTTAACATTCGGTGGCCGTTGCACACCAGCCACCACACGGGCTTGACAGAGCTGGGTATTGGTCCAGTGGCAAAGAATAACCAAGACGACTGGAGACTAGCTCTGCTGCACGGACCTAGTGCACACACATATCACAGTGTGGGCTGGCCCGTGCTGCCCCTGAGCCCTCGGCTCTTCTGAGCCCCGAACTCTCGCCTCTCCTGCACCCCGATCACATCCCTCGATGAAGTCTTGCCGCTCCTTCGCCCTGATCTCGGTGCTCCTGCTGTACCTGCCCCGTACTGCAGTCAGCTGTCGCCCTCCTGCAGCAGCATACACTGCTCCCTGAAGTGGTATGTTGCCCCACACTGCTCTGGCCTGCTGATGGTCCTGTAGGCCGGGACTGCTCCGATTTCCGGGCTGGGCTGGCAACACATTGCTATTAAGAACTAGCAACAGGCTCACAACCACCTGCCTCATCATGGATCCCCTGAATCCAACTGGCTGGGGTTTTATTGAGTCTTGTGAACATCACGTGATTGGCTAAGCCACTCCTAACTCAACAGCTCTACAACTATTTTGGTAGAAACTTTCATTCAAGTGCCCTCTTGTTTTTTTGAGGGCACCAAAATACAAATTAACAATTGAACATAAAAGGAATCTTTGTCGAATCAAATCAAATTAAATTAAATTAAAATTCTGTTCCCAGTTGAAATGATGCACTCCAGTCCCTCTGGCGCCCACCTCTCGCGGAAGGCCGCGAGCGTACCGGTGGACACCGCGTGCCCCATCTCCAGGGACACTCTGGCTCGGATGTAACCGCAGAAGAGAGACAGGCAGTCGGGCTGAACGACCCCCTCGACCGCCCACTGCCTGGACCAGGTGATGACCACCTTGGCCAGGCCCAGGAGCAGTCCTATGAGGAGGCCATCTGACCTGCCTGCTCCTCTCCGCACAGGGTGCCCAAAGATCAGGAGTGTGGGACTGAAGTGCAACCAGACTTTGAGGAGCAGCCCCTTCAAATAATGGAAGAGGGGCTGCAACCTCGCACACTGAACATAAACATGGAGCACAGACTCCTCTAGACCGCAGAAATGACAGACGACCTGAGAGCCGACTTAAAAACTTATTGCACGGGACTGCTCCGTGCAACACCCTCCAGGCCAAGTCCCCAATAAATAGTGGGAGGACTCCCGCGTAGAGAGCACTCCATCGGGGACCCCCGCCTCCTCCGGACGGCAAGATGGTGCGCCATGGCGTGTCCGGACGACAGACAAGGATGGCAAAGTGGAGAGTGTGCAAGAGCAGCCCGTACAGGAAACCCCTCCGCGCAGAACTGAAAGGGACCGAGGGGATTTCTCTGAGGAGGCTCAAGTTGTGAGGCGCCGGCTTCCGAGGGAGGTTTCGGGGCTCGGCACGATGAGGAATTCCATCCGGATGGGGATCAGTTCGGACCGGATCGCCCCACGTGCTTGAGCATCCTTGACACACCTAACGGAGTCAGGGCCCAGTGCTGTTTTTAGCGACTCGATGACATTGGCCGTGCGCCAGACCAGGATAGGTGCCAGCTCCTCTAGAAACATGGAAACTTACAGCGCAGAAGGAGACCATTTCGGCCCATCGTGTCTGCGCCGGCCGACAAAGAGCCGCACGGCCCTCGGTCAGCAGCTCTAAAGGTTACATATAAACCTTTGAACAATGAAGGAAAGACAAAGAGCACCCGGCCCAACCAGTCCGCCTCACACAACTGCGACACCCCTTATACTGAAACATTCTACATTCCACCCCCAACCAGAACCATGTGATCTCCTGGGAGAGGCAAAAGCCAGATAAAAACCCAGGCCAATTTAGGGAGAAAAAATCTGGGAAAATTCCTCCCAACCCATCCAAGCGATCGAAACTAGTCCAGGAGATCAACATTGCCATATTCTATTCCCTGCAATACTTACCATTATATCTGCACCATCCAGCAAAAGGTCATCCAGTCTAATCCCAATTACCAGCTCGAGGTCTGTAACCCTGCAGGTTACGGCACTTCAAGTGCCCATCCGACCATCTCTTAAAAGTGGTGAGGGTTTCTGCATCCACCACTCTTCCAGGCAACAAGTTCCAGATCCCCACAACCCTCTGTGTAAAGAAGCCCCCCCCCTCAAATCCCCTGTAAACCTTCCACCAACCACCTTAAAACTATGCCCCCTCGTAATAGACCCCTCCACCAATGGAAATAGACCCTTACTATCCACTATGTCTAGGCCCCTCAATATTTTGTACACCTCAATGAGGTCTCCTCTCAACCTCCTCTGTTCCAATGAGAACAAAGCCAGCCTATCCAATCTGTCCTCATAACTAAGATTCTCCATTCAAGGCAGCATCCTAGTGAATCTCCTCTGAACCCTCTCTAGTCCAATCACATCCTTCCTATAATACTGTGACCAGAACTGCACGCAGTACTCCAGCTGCGGCCTAACCAAAGTATTATACAATTTAAGCATAACCTCCCTGCTCTTCTATTCTATGCCTTGGCCAATAAAGGCAAGCATTCCGTATGCCTTCTTAACCACCTTATCTGCCTGCTCTGCTACTTTCAGGAATCTGTGGACAAGCACTCCAAGATCCCTTTGTTTATCTGCACTATTAAGTGGCCTACTGCTTAATGTGTATACCTTTCCTTATTAGCCCTCCCAAAGTGCATCACCTCACACTTTTCTGAATTCAATTCCATTTGCCACTGCTCTGCCCACCTGACCAGTAGATTGATATCCTCCTGCAGCCCATGACTTTCCTCTTCATTATCAACCACACAGCCAATTTTAGTTTCGTCTGCAAACTTCTTAATCATACTCCCTATATTCAAATCTAAATCGTTGATATATACCATAAAAAGCAAGGGACCCAGTACTGAGCCCTGCGGAACCCCACTGGAAACATCCTTCCAGTCACAAAAACATCCATCAATCATTACACTTTGCTTCCTACCTCCAAGCCAATTTTGGATCCAACTTGCCACTTTGCCCTGTATCCCAAGGGCTTTAACATTCATGACCAGTCTACCATGTGGACCTTATAAAAAACCTTGCTAAAATCCAAATATACTACATCGTACGCCCTGCCCTCATCGACCCTCTTGGTTACCTCCTCAAAAAATTCAATCAGGTTTGTCAAACACGATCTTCTGTTAACAAATCCGTGCTGACTGTCCCTAATTAATCTTTGCCTTTCCAAATGCAGATTTGTCCTGTGTTTCAGGATTTTTTCCACTAATTTTCCTACCACTGAGATTACGCTGACAGGCCTATAGTTACTCAGCCTATCCCCTTTTCCCTTCTTAAACAAGGGTACTACATTAGCAGTCCTCCAATCCTCCCGCACCATGCCCAGATCCAAAGAGGACTGGAAAATGATGGTCAAAGCCTCTGCTAGTTCCTCTTTTACTTTGCTCAACAGCCTGGGATGCATTTCATCCACACCATCCAGCCTGCTCCTCCGCCATCGAGCAGGTCCCTGACCGTGGTCACCTTGCCAAACACAGCCCTCTCGTCCGCCTGCCACCTAAAACCGTGTCGTGGAGCTACAGATTCCTGAGCAGCAGGTCCCGAAGGACAGTTGCCACTCCAGACGGGGGAGAACTGCACTTGGTGGCGACTCTGTTCCAGACCCTGATGACGTCCTGGCAAAAGACAGGCAGCCCCCGCATGGCAGTATGGACGCCTCCCAGGTTTCAACAGCTCTACAACTATTTTGTTGTAAGCTAATAATCAAGTGCCCCCTGATTAAAGTGAGGGGGGGGGGGCACACTCCAAAGAACTTTTCAAGTGCCCCCTTGTATTTTTTTCTTGAGTGCACAAAAACACAAATTGTACAAGTGTCCCCTGGCTAAAAGGGGGTGGGGGCACTAAAACCGACAAACATAGACAAATTAAACTTTAAACATGAAGGACCAAATTAAAATTTGGTTGCTGGGGGTGATGATGCACTCCAGTCCCTCAGGCGCCCACCTCTCGCGGAAGGCCGTGAGCGTACCGGTGGACACCGCGTGCTCCATCTCTAGACACACCCTGGCCCAGATGTAACCATGGAAGAGAGGAAGGCAGTTGGGCTGAACGATCCCCTCGGCCAACCGCTGCCTGGACCGGCTGATGGCCCCCTTGGCCGTGCCCAGGAGCAGTCCTACGAGGAGGCCTTCTGACCGGCCCGCTCCCTTCCGCACAGGCTGCCCAAAGATCAGGAGTGTTGGACTGAAGTGCAACCAGAATTTGAGGAGCAGCCTCTTCAAATATTGGTACAGGGGCTGCAACCTCGCACACTCAACATAAACATGGAACATGGACTCCTCTCGACCGCAGAAATTACAGGCGGCCTGGGAGCCCGTGAACCGACTTAAAAACTTATTGCACGGGACTTCTCCGTGCAACACCCTCCAGGCCAAATCCCCAATAAATAGAGGGAGGACTCCCACGTAGAGTGCACTCCAATGGGGACCCCCACTTCCTCCGGACGGCAAGATGGTGAGCCATGGCGTGTCCAGACGTCAGACGAGGATGGCAAAGTGGAGAGTGTGCAAAAGCAGCCCGTACAGGAATCCCCTCCGCGCAGAACTGAAAGGCACGGAAGGATTTCCCTGAGGAGGCTCAAGTTGTCAGGCGCCGGCTTACGAGGGAGTTTTCGGGGCTTGGCGATGATGTGGAATTCATCAGCTCTACAACTATTTTAGTTGTATCAGTAATCAAGTGCCCCCCTGATTAAAGGGGAGGGGCACACTCCGAAAACTTTTCAAGTGCCCCCTTGTTTTTTTGGGGGGGTTTTTTGAGGGCACTAAAAACACAAATTATACAAGTGCCCCCTGGCTAAAAGGGGGATGGTGGCACTAAAACTGGCACAATAAACAAATTAAATTTTAGCCAAAAAACACCAAATTAAAATTTGGTTGCCGGGGATGATGATGCACCCCAGTCCCTCCAGCTCCCACCTCTCACAGAAGGCCGCGAGCGTACCGGTGGACACCGCGTGTTCCATCTCCAGGCACACCCTGGCTCGGATGTAAGCGCGGAAGAGAGGCAGGCAGTCGGGGTGAATGACCCCCTCGACCGCCCACTGCCTGGACTGGCTGATGGCCCCCTTGGCCATGCCCAGGAGCAGTCCTACGAGGAGGCCTTCCGACCTGCCCACTCCCCTTTGCACAGGGTGCCCAAAGATTAGGAGTGTGGGACTGAAGTGCAACCAGAATTTGAGGAGCAGCCCCTTCAGATATTGAAAGAGGGGCTGCAACCTCGCACATTCAGTAAAAACGTGGAACACGGACTCTTCCAGATCACAGAAATTGCAAACGGCCTGGGAGCCCGTGAACCGACTTAAAAACTTATTGCACGGGACTGCTCCGTCCACCACCCTCCAGGCCACGTCCCCAATAAATAAGGGGAGGACTCCCGTGTAGAGTGCACTCCACTGGGGATCCCCGCCTTCTCCGGATGGCAAAATGGTGCGCCATGGTGTGTCCGGATGGCAGACGAGGATGGCAAGGTGGAGAGTGTGCAAGAGCAGCCTTACAGGAATCCCCTCCGCGCAGAACTGAAAGGCACGGAGGGGATTTCCCGGAGGAGGCTCAAGTTGTGAGGCACCGGCTCCCGAGGGAGGTTTCAGGGCTTGGCGCCGAGGAGGAATTCCATCCGGACGGGGGTCAGTTCGGACATGATCTCCCCACGTGCTTGAGCCTCTCGACACACCTAATGGAGTCAAGGCCCAGCGCTATTTTTAGCGACTCGATGGCATTGGCCACGCCGGACATCGGCCCAGTTTAGGCGGTGTGCCAGCACACCTGGTGCCATCCAGCCCACTCCTCCGCCATCGAGCAGGTCCCTGACCCTGGTCATTTTGCCAGCCAGAGCCATCCCATCCACCTGCCACCTAAAACCGCGGTCGTGGAGGTACGGATTTCTGAGCAGCGGCTCCCGAAGGACAACCGCCACTCCAGACGGGGATGAACTGCTCTTGGTGGCGACTCTGTTCCAGACCCTGATGAGTTCTTGCTAAAAGACAGGCAGGCCCCGCATGGCGGTTCGGATGCCTCCCAGGTTTCAACAGCTCTACAAACCTGTGTGTTATAGATACAGACTATAGATACTCTCTGTGTAGTCACTGTATAGTTGCATAAGATGGAGACTTGTTACTTGATGTACTGTAAATACGGTTTACACTGTGTATATATTATGCTGGCACCACTAGAGGGTGCAACTGGTGGAGACCGGGGTTTCCTGCCCTGGTGGCAGGGGCTTTATAAAAGGCTGCCCACCATGCTTGTGCCTCACTCTGGAGTTGAAAATAAAGGACCAAAGTTACTACAGTTTGAGTACAACACATTGCCTTGTGGTGTCATTCATAAATGCTTTCCAGACATAACAACTGGCGACAAGAATACGATTATGGCTACCTATGGCACACGAAAAGACTTTGTAGAGGGTGATGATTGGGATGCCTTCACAGAAAGGCTCGAGCAATATTTTGTGGCAAACGACCTGACAGGGAAACGGGCACATTAGCGGAGAAGCGCAAGGCTATACTGCTGACCAGTTGTAGACCCGAGGTCTACTGCCTCGTCAGGGACTTGGTGGCATCCACGAAGGCCAAGGATAAGACATACGATGAGCTGACTGAACTAATTCACGACTAACTAAAACCAAAAGAGAGCATCCTCACAGCCAGGCACAGATTCTACACTCACCGCAGACCTGAGGGCCAGGAGATTGCAAAATACGCTGCCGACCTCAGGAGACTTGCAGCACCGTATAATTTTGGCATGCACCTCAATGAAGCATTGCGAGACATCTTCGTTATGGGAATTGGTCACGAGGGCCTCCTTCACAAGCTATTATCTGCCGACACCACAGTCAACCTGCAGAAAGCCATCAGCATCAGTCAGTTTATGACCTCGACCTGCAGCACCAAGCAAATTATTCATCCTGTGGACTCAAACCCGGCAAGTACTGAACACAGAATGGTGCCTTTCACAGGCAAGACTGGAGAACGTGGCTCTGCCCAGGGCAGAGAGCACAGACCTCAGGGTTCCAGGACTCAGAGTCTGCCGAGGGGTACTAATCAAGTAACACCATGCTGGCGTTGCGGAGGAAACCATAGGGTTCACCAGTGTCAGTTTGCTGAGTACGTATGCTAAGCTTGTAACATGAAGTGCCACCTCCAGCATTTGTGTAAAAGAAATATGACTCACCCTCTAGCAGAGAAGTCGGTAGATAACTTTGAATCCAGCGGGCAGTATGATGATTTGGCCAGATTTGGCAGCTCAGCCCCAAGAAGAAGTGTATGGAGTGTATACCTGCACCACCGATTGTCCTCCAGTGAAGATGGAAGTTGAGATAAACAGTGTTCCCATCTTCATGGAAGTGGACATGGGAGCGAGCCAGTCAGTGATGAGCCAGGATGTCTTTGAGAGGCTATGGAATGAAAAACGACCCGAGCTGGTTCCAGTACAGGAAAAGTTGCGCATCTACACCAAGGAACTGATCCCAGTCCTTGGTAGTGCGGATGTAAGTGTAATCCATAATGGTGTGGTCCACAAGTTATCTCTGTGGATTGTTGCAGATGATGGTCCAACGCTACTCGGAAGAAGGTGGATGGTGTAAGGGGGGTGGTCTCTATAAGGGGGTCAGGTTCCCTTCTGACCAACTTGAGCGGTTTCGATTCGCTCCCCCTCCCTTGGGTTCTGTACTCTGGATTTATTTGGGAGGGGGGTGACAAAAGTGCAAAGGACACTGGTTTGATGCAAAGAACTTTGTTTTTATTTCAGTCAAGGTAATACAGGCTTATTACTCTCTTAAGAAAATACACGGCCAAACTTATAATCACTTTAATAAAGAACAATACAAGGAAAGGTACAAAGTCAAACTTAAAATCACAGATCACTCTAATAAAGAACCATACACTACACATTCAAAGGGGGGTCACAGTAAATTATACCTCCCACCTCCCACTACCTAATTCTAGCTAGGTTAGACTCCAGGGCATGCAGGGACTATGCTTACCAACCCTTTTGATAGTTAACGGTAGATCGGGGTTGTTTTTCCCTTGATACCACATTGGCTGTGGTCGGTCGCTGCTGTGATGGTGATGTTCTTCCTTCCTTCAGGACTTCAGGTCTTCAAGGTGGAGAAGTTAGTTTACAACTGTCGCATTGGTTTCTCTCCTTATCTTGATGATATACTCACAGTATAGCACCTGGTATAATATGGCATCTGAGGTAGTAGCAGCGTTGTAGCTACCCAGCAACTACCTAACCGCTGTTGAAAACAGGGGCCAGTTATACGATTTTAGTGTTCTAATCTTGCCGCCAAATCTGTTCAAAATCCTTTGTATAATTTTGGCGGGCTTGGTTCTTCTTCGTAATATTTTGTCGGGCTCGTTAAAAGTTGATATGTCTTGGGTGTGTTGATGTTCGAAAACTGTTTCCTGATGGAAATACTAGTTTGGTAATTGCAATGTCCTTTTGTGCTTAGTCTTTCGCATACAGGCTGGATTGGGCCTCTTTGTGATGTATATGCTGAAATGGTTGTCCAGACCCATGTTGATGGGTAGCTACCTTTGGGTGATTTTGTGATGTTAATGTCTCTTGTGGGGGAAGGATTTTTGAATACTCATTCTTCCAGACAGGTTAACTCAGTCCTCACACCCAGGTAGCTTTACTTAATTAGACTGTCTCTTGCTAGTTCTGTAGGTCCGCCCACAGCCTTGAGTTTGTCTTTTAAAAACCAAAATTCTATTGAAGTTCGTAATTTCTTCCATAAGCACTTTAGAATTCCAAACTTTTCGGTAGATAGTCCCAACTTAAATTTCCTTTCGAATGAGCCCAAACACAGGGGGGGCTTTCTTGTGAGTTTTGCATTCCTTCAATGGGAATGATCCAGTGGATATGGGAAGACCTCTTCACTCCAGCAATCGATGTCCCCCATGCTCAGAGGCAGAGCAAAACCTCACCTTCGCTTGGGTCAGGCACCAGAGAACAGACCAGCGCAGCAGCTGAGGCACAGACCATCCATTACGACTGCATGGCAATGATCCGACATGAACGACCTAAAAGTACCTTCCCGGCTCCAGTGGCAGGACTCTTGGGGAGGAAGATCGAATTCACAGGCACTCTTCCAGCTTTTCTGGCAGAAGGATCAAGGCAGTCGACCTTGAGGACAGAGGCAAGATGCAGCGAGGTGCAGCATGGCTGAAAAAAAGATGGCTGTGGTCATGTCACGAGGTGCATTGCTGAGGGACCAACACGTGGGGTCCAACAAAGGATTCGATTGGGGTAAATCCAGCAAACTGTTGTTGCAAGATGTCGGTACTATTCCTAATGTAAAGAATAAAATGTTGCTACCTCAGCCATGTCCGGGAGCGAAAGGTCAGGACCAACGAGTTCCCCAAACAGGACCTGGAACAGCCAGGTTCCCAACACCGTTAGAGAGCAGGCAGGAGATTCTGCAGCCCTCAAAGAAGGTCAGGAAGGCCACACGCATCTGTGGCTCTGCCCATCACCAGGCAACGGCAAAGGCCCTGAGTCCTGGCTAAGTGATCGAACCAAGCCCACCCCGCTAGCAGGGGGCGCAGCACCAATATCAGACAACTAGGACCCCGTCCGGTTGCTCTGGAATCTGCGTCATGTACTGCAACCTCGGTACTTACCATGACTGAACCATGAATGCAATCTACCCGATCCTGGCGCACGACCACAAAACATAACTGTTGTGCATGTAGAAAGAGTCAGACTGAACACTGTGAGCTCAAAGTAAAGTGTGACCTTCGTCTTTTATTGCAAGTCTCCAGAGTGCCTCTCCAACATGTGTAGCCTTCTTAAATACTTGTGCTCCCAAAGGATTATGGGATCCTTTGGGACTCCGGGGAATGAGCCCTCTGGTGGCTGTACAGGGTAAATATAAATCCACATGGAAAACAACATTCCCACCCCAAAGTCAATAGGGTAACTATTTACAATGTGAGTCAACCTGGGGCCCTTTTTGCCCTGGTTGATCGTCTCGGTGTGAAAGCTGGTGTTGTTGAATCATTTGTTGGGCTCTTGCTGGGCTGCTGTGCAGCTGGCCTTGCTGGGCTGCCTGTTGTGTTGGGTCCTGCACGGCTGCTTGTTGTGTTGGGTCCTGCACGGCTGCTGTGGATGATGGGTTCTGCTTCGTGGTCAACCGTGGTGTCGGTTGCCACTGGTGTGTATGTTGGGGGATCAAAAAAGGTAGGGTCCAAGGTGGGTTGCTCAGGGTAGTCCATGAATCTGTGTTTGATTTGGTCCAAGTGTTTTTGCTGAATGAGTCCATTTGAAAGTTTGACCCGAAACACCCTGCTCCCCTCTTTGACCACGACAGTGCCGGGAAGCCGTTGTCCATAATATAATACAAAGACAGGATCATTGACTGCAATCTCACATGACACATTTGCGCTATCATGGTATGCACTTTGTTGAAGCCGCCTGCTCTCCACCTGTTCATGTAGATCAGGTTGAACTAACGAGAGCCTTGTCTTAAGTGCTCTTTTCATGAGCAGTTCAGCAGGTGGGATCCCAGTGAGTGAGTGGGGTCTCGTGCCATAGCTAAGCAGGACTCGGGATAGGTGAGTCTGCAGTGAGCCTTCAGTTACCCTCTTCAAGCCTTGCTTGATGGTTTGCACTGCTCTCTCTGCCTGACCATTGGACACTGGTTTAAAACGGGGCAGATGTGACATGTTTGATCCCATTACGGGTTATGAATTCTTTGAACTCAGCACTGATAAAACATGGCCCATTGTCGCTCTCCAGGACATCGGGTAAGCCGTGAGTGGCAAACATGGCCCTCAGGCTTTCAGTGCTGGCAGCGGACATGCTCGCCGACATTATCTCACATTCGATTCACTTGGAGTACGCGTCTACAACCACAAGGAACATTTTACCCAAGAACAGGGCCTGCATAGTCGACGTGTACCCTAGACCACGGTTTGGAGGGCCAAGACCATAAACTTAGCAGCGCCTCCCTGGGTACATTGCTTAACTGCGAGCATGTATTACTTCTGTGAACGCAGGACTCTAAGTCCGCATCGATACCGGGTCACCACACGTGGGATTTGGCTATCGCTTTCATCATTACGATGCCTGGTTGGGTACTGTGGAGGTCATTGATGAAGGTGTCTCTGCCCTTCTTGGAGACCACTACTCGATTGCCCCACAGAAGGCAGTCTGCTTGGACAGACATTTCATCTTTGCGCTGCTGGAACGGCTTTATCTCTTCCTGCATTTCCACTGGGACACTGGACCAGCTCCCGTGAAGCACATAGCTTTTGACTAGAGATAATAAGGGGTCCTGGCTTGTCCAGGTTTTGATCTTCCGGGCAGTGACTATTGCTCACTATCGAATGCTTCCATAACCATGGCTAGAACTGTGGGCTGCGCCATTTCCACCCCCGTGGTGGGCAAGGCAGCCTACTGAGAGCATCGGCGCAGTTTTCTGTGCCTGGCCTGTGGCATATGGCATAGTTGTATGCAGACAATGTGAGCGCCCATCTCTGGATGCGGGCCAATGCATTGGTATTTATCCCTTTACTCTCGGAAATCAGGGATTATAAGTGGCTTATGGTCAGTTTCCAATTCGAATTTTAGCCCAAACAGGTATTGATGCATTTTCTTTACCCCATAGACACACGCTAACGTTTCTTTTTCAATCATGCTGCAGGCTCTCTCAGCCTTAGACAGACTCCTGGATGCATAAGCAACCAGTTACAGTTTCCCAAAATCATTAGCTTGTTGCAATACACACCCGACGCCATATGACGACGCATAACATGCTAGTACCAAACGCTTACATGGATCATACAACACAAGCAATTTGTTTGAGCATAACAATTTTCTCACTTTTACAAAGATAATTTCTTGGCTTTTGCCCCAAACCCATTCGCCCCCTTTTCGTAGTAAGACCATGTAGTGGTTCTAGCAGGGTGCTGAGACCCGGTAAGTAGTTACCAAAGTAGTTCAAGAGTCCCAGAAACGACCGCAGCTCTGTCACATTCTGTGGCCTCGGTGCATTGTTGATTGCCTCCGTCTTCGCGTTGGTGGGCCTGATGCCGTCCGCCACAATCCTCCTTCCCAAGAACTCCACTTCAGGCATCAGGAAAACGCATTTCGAGCGTTTTAACCTGACCCCCACACGGTTGAGTCGACTAAGAACCTCCTCCAGGTTCTGCAGGTGCTTGACTGTGTTCCGACCTGTGACAAAGATGTCATCTTGGAAGTCCACGGTTTGTAGGACCGATTTTAGTAAACTTTCCATGTTTCTTTGGAACAATGGGGCACCTCCAATGAGCTTGCAGATGAGCTGCAAGCTCTGCAAAACCTGCTAACCACCACGTGGCAGAGGAAGATCGGTCCATGGTGGATCAAAGCAATTTCAAGCCTCAGAGAGAGGAGGCAGATGCTGAAGAACATGGGGTGCACACGTTTTCGACGAAATGTCCACCTATAATGCTAAATGTAAAATTGAATGGCTTACACGTAGCCATGGAACTGGACACTGGCGCTAGCCAATCCATCATGAGTAAAAAGATGTTTGAGAGACTGTGGTGCAACAAGGCACTCAGCCCAGCCCTGAGCCCCGTCCACACGAAACTGAGAAAATACGCCAAAGAGCTCATCACTGTCCTGGGCAGTGCCATGGTCAAGGCCACCTACGAGGGTACGGTGCATGAACTGCCACTCTGGATTGTCCCGGGCGATGGCCCCACACTGCTTCAAAGGAGCTAGCTGGGCAAAATCCACTGGAACTGGAATGACATCCGAGCGCTATCACATGTCGATGAGGCCCCATGTACCCAGGTTCTGAACAAATTTCCTTCCCTTTTTGAGCCAGGCATTGGAAACTTTTCCGGGGCAAAGGTGCAGATCCACTTGGTCCCAGAAACATGACCCATTCACCATAAGGCGCGAGCGGTACCTCACATGATGAGGGAGAGAGTGGAAAGCGAGCTGGACAGGCTGCAACGCGAGGGCTTCATCTCCCCAGTGGAATTCAGTGAGTGGGCCAGCCCAATTGTTCCAGTACTCAAAAGTGATGGCACGATCAGGATTTGCGGCGATTATAAAGTAACTATTAATCGTTTCTCACTGCAGGACCAATACCCGCTACCTAAGGCAGACGACCTATTTGCGACGCTGGCAGGAGGCAAGACATTCACCAAGCTCGACCTGACTTCGGCCTACATGACGCAGGAGCTGGAGGAGTCTTCGAAGGGCCTCACCTGCATCAACACGCACAAGGGACTGTTCATCTACAACAGATGCCTGTTTGGAATTCGGTCGGCTGCAGCGATCTTACAGAGAAACATAGAGAACCTATTCAAGTCGGTACCACGCACGGTGGTTTTTCAGGACGACATATTGGTCATGGGTCAGGACAACACCGAGCATCTACAAAACCTGGAGGAGGTCCTCCAGCGACTGGATCACGTTGGACTGCGGCTGAAGAGATCGAAATGTGTCTTCATGGCAACAGAAGTGGAGTTTTTGGGGAGAAAGATCGCGGCGGACGACATTCGGCCCACAGACGCCAAGACAGAGGCTATCAGGAATGTGCCCAGGCCACAGAATGTCAAGGAGCTGCGGTCATTCCTGGGACTCCTCAACTATTTTGGTAACTTCCTGCCGAGGTTAAGCACCCTCTTAGAGCCCCTACATGTGTTATGGTGTAAAGATGAGAACTGGGTATGGGGAAAAAAACAAGTAATTGCTTTTGAGAAAGCCAGAAACATTTTATGCTCCAACAAGCTGCTTGTATTGTATAACCCATGTAAAAGACTTGTGCTAGCATGTGATGCATCGTCGTATGGAGTCAGGTGTGTATTACAACAAGCTAACGTTGCAGAGAAGTTGCAACCTGTCGCCTATGCCGCCAGGAGCTTGTCTAAAGTTGAGAGGGCCGACAGCATGATTGAGAAAGAGGCATTAGCGTGTGTGTTCGGGGTAAAGAAAATGCATCAGTACCTGTTTGGCCTCAAATTTGAGCTGGAAACCGATCACAAGCCCCTCATATCCGCTGAAAACAAGGGGATAAATACTAATGCCTCAACCCGCATACAAAGGTGGGCACTTGCGCAATCAGTATATAACTATACCATCCGCCACAGGCCAGGCATCGAGAACTGAGCGGATGCTCTCAGTCGGCTACCATTGCGCACCACGGAGGTGGAAATGGCGCAGTCTGCAAACTTGTTGATGGTCATGGAAGCGTTTGAAAATGATAAATCACCTGTCACGGCCCGCCAGATTAGGACTTGGACCAGCCAAGATCCTCTGCTGTCCCTAGTAAAAAACTGTGTACTGCATGGGAGCTGGGCCAGCATCCCCGTTGAAATGCAAGAGCTAATCAAGCCGTTCCAGCAGCAAAAGGACGAGCTGTCCATTCAGGCAGACTGCCTGGTGTGGGGTAACCGCGTAGTGCTACCCAAAAAGGGCAGGGAGACGTTCATCTCGGATCTCCACAGCACACACCCGTGTATAGTAATGATGAAAGCGATAGCCAGATCACACGTGTGGTGGCCCGGTATCGACTCTAACTTAGAGTCTTGTGTACAGCAATGCAGCGTGTGTGCTCAGTTGGGCAACGCGCCCAGAGAGGCACCACTAAGTTTGTGGTCCTGGCCCTCCAGACCATGGTCGAGGATTCATGTCGACTATGTGGGCCCGTTTCTCAGTAAAGTGTTCCTGGTGGTGGTGGATTGAATGTGAAATAATGCCGGGAAGCACCTCCACCGCCATCATTGAAAGCCTGAGGGCCATGTTTGCCACCCACGGCCTGCCTGACATACTGGTCAGTTTCACCAGTGCCGAATTTAAAGAATTCATGACCCGCAATGAGATCAAACATGTCACCTCGGCCCCGTTTAAACCAGCCTCCAATGGGCAGGCAGAGCGCAGTGCAAACCATCAAACAGAGCCTTAAACGAGTCACAGAAGGCTCACTCCAAACCCGCCTCTCCTGAGTACTGCTCAGCTACCGCACGAGACCCCACTCACTCACTGGCAGAGCTGCTCATGAAAAGGACACTTAAAACCAGACTCTCGCTGGTTCACCCCAACCTGCATGATCAGGTAGAGAGCAGGCGGCAGCAACAAAATGTAAACGATGGTCGCGCCACTGTGTCAAGGGAAATGATCTGAATGACCCTGTGTATGTGCTAAACTATAGACATGGTCCCAAGTGGATCACGGGCACGGTGATAGCTAAAGAAGGGAGTAGGGTGTTTGTAGTTAAACTAGACAATGGACAAATTTGCAGAAAGCACCTGAACCAAACGAGGCTGCGGTTCACAGACTGCCCTGAACAACCCACAGCAGACACCACCTTTTTTGAGCCCACTACACACACCCAAAGGATCAACGACACCACGCCGGACCAGGAAATCGAACCCATCATGCCCAACAGCCCAGCAAGGCCAGGGCCAACAACACGCCAGCCCAGCAAGGGCACAGCCAACAGACCAGAACAGACATTTGTACCGAGGCGGTCCACCAGGGAAGGAAAGGCTCCCAACCACCTCACCTTGTAAATAGTTTTCACTTTGACTTTGGGGGGGAGTGATGTTGTGCATCTGTAAAGCATGCACTCCCATGTTCCGCCACTAGGGAGCTCATCCCCTGAAGTCCCAAGGGATCCCAGCATCACTTGGGAGCACTATATATAAGCCGGCCCCTAAGGCCTGTTCCTCACTCTGGAGTGTCTTAATAAAGACTGAGGTCACTGTTACGTTAACCTCCCTGTGTGCAGTCTCATCTGTGTTAGGAACACATGGCCACACTACTGTGTGGCTTAAGCATGATTTCTGGGAATTTGTACTCAACTGTTTGCTTGGTTTATTACTGCCCCATGGTGAGGGATGAGAACCTTGGGTCTATCCAACCCAAATTCTATCCCATTCAAAGTGGGCTAAAAATTTGATATACCCTGGTTTGAGGCAGTGACACCGCCTGGTCGCTAACCTTAGTGCCGGGCGATGTTTACCGCCTACAACCGGGATATTCACTTTTAACACCCCATAAGGCCCTCTAAGGGTGCTAACCCCGATTCCTGGGACGCTATCGCGGGAGAGCTGCTGAAGTTCTGGCGCTCGGAAACCGGCATTCCAGCGCTTAAAGGGGAGGTCAGCTGGACCACCTGAAAAATTACAGAAAAACCCAGGCAGCTGAACCACATTGTCCAGCATCTATTCGAGATGCATAATGGAAAAAAATGTTGTTGTAACTGCCCACCTGCTCCCCCTCGAACATATCGCCCCGGCAGCGTCTCCATGATGCCTGTTTTCCCTGTCAGAAGAAGCGCCGGGCGCTACGGCAGGCGAATGTAGTCAAGTTCGCGGACCGCAGCCTACGGGGGCGTTGCACACTCGTTGATATCACCCAGTGGGTGGCGCTAGAGTGCACAATGCTAACTGTTCGCGCCGCTGCTAAACCTCCACTGAAGTTTGCAGGAGGCACTGACAGCGCAGCGCTCAGGCAGAAAGAGCTTAGCAGCTTGTTAATGCCCCTCTCGGGCACTAGCAGGTGGGGCTAAGCAAATTAATTTCTAGCCCATATATGTTTTTATATGTTTTTATATCTGACGAAGGGTCATCGACCCGAAATGTTAACTCTGCTTTCTCTCCACAGATGCTGCCTGACCCGCTGAGATTTCCAACATTTTCTGTTTAAAATTCCAGATTCCAGCATCCGCAGTATTTTGCTTTTGTATGTTTTTATATCCAATATGCAGTATTTTGTATTTGTCCATATTGAACTTCATTTGCCACCAATTAGTCCTGAATAATCTCTTGTCTGACTCTCTTTGTAAAAACTTGGTTGTCTTCTCCAAGTCCACTAAACATCCTAATTTGGCGTCATCTGTGATTTTAACTAGCTTGCGAGTCTAAAAACCCAGGTTGTGTATGTATTCCAGAAACAGGAGGGGGTTCCAGCATTGACCCTGTTGTGTATGGAGAAAGAGTCAGACTGAAATACTGTGAGCTCAAAGTAAAGTGCGACTTAGTCTTTTATTGCAGGTCTCCAGGGTGCCTCTCCAACCTGTGAAGCCTCCTTAAATACTCCCAAGGGATTATGGGATCCCTTGGGACTCCAGGCGATGAGCCCTCTGGTGGCTGTACAGAGTAAATACAAGTCCACATATATAACAACACTCCCCCCACCCCCCCCAAAGTCAATAGTGTAACTATTTACAATGTGAGTCGATCTGGGGCCCTTCTTGCCCTGGTTGATCGTCTTGATATGAAAGCTGGTGTTGTTGAATCATTTGTTTAGCCCTCACTGGGCTGTTGTGCAGCTGGTCTTGTTGGGCTGCCTGGTGTGTTGGGTCCTGCGGGGCTGCTGTGGATGATGGGTTCTGCTTCGTAGTCAACCGTGGTGCCGGTTGCCACTGGTGTGTATGTTGGGGGATCAAAAAAGGTAGTGTCCAAAGTGGGTTGCTCAGGATAGTCCGTAAATCTGAGTTTGATTTGGTCCAAGTGTTTCCGGTGAATGAGTCCATTTGAAAGTTTGACCCGAAACACCTTTCTCCCCTCTTTGGCCACGACAGTGCCGGGAAGCCACTTGGGACCTTGTCCATAATTTAATACAAATACAAGATCGTTGATTACAATCTCGCGTGCCACATTTGCGCTATCATGGTATGCACTTTGTTGAAGCTGCCTGCTCTCTACCTGTTCATGTAGATCAGGGTGAACTAATGAGAGCCTTGTCTTAAGTGCTCTTTGCATGAGCAGTTCAGCAGGTGGGATCCCAGTGAGTGAGTGGGGTCTCGTGCTGTAGCTAAGCAGGACTCGGGATAGGCGAGTCTGCAGTGAGCCTTCAGTTACCCTCTTCAAGCCTTGCTTGATGGTTTGCACTGCTCTCTCTGCCTGACCATTGGACGCTGGTTCAAATGGGGCAGATGTGACATGTTCGATCCCGTTATGGTCATGAATTCTCTGAACTCAGCACTGGAAAACATGGCCCGTTATCGCTCACCAGGACATCGGGTAAGCCGTGGATGGCAAACATGGCCCGCAGGCTTTCAGTAGTGGCAGCGGACATGCTAGCCAACATTATCTCATATTCAATCCACTTGGAGTATGCGTCTACAACCACAAGGAACATTCTACCCAAGAACGGGCCCGCATAGTCGACGTGTACCCTACACATGGTTTGGAGGGCCAAGACCATAAATTTAGCGGTGCCTCCCTGGGTACATTGCTTAACTGCGAGCATGTATTACATCTGTGAACGCAGGACTCTAAGTCCGCATCGATACCAGGCCACCACACGTGGGATCTGGCTATTGCTTTCATCATTACGATGCTTGGTTGGGTACTGTGGAGGTCATTGATGAAGGTGTCTCTGCCCTTCTTGGGGACCACTACTCGATTGCTCCACAGAAGGCAGTCTGCCTGTATAGACATTTCATCTTTGCGCCGCTGGAACGGCTTTATCTCTTCCTGCATTTCCACTGGGACACTGGACCAGTCCCATGAAGCACACAGCTTTTGACTAGAGATAATGAGGGGTCCTTGCTTGTCCAGGTTTTGATCTGCCGGGCAGTGACGGGTGATTGCTCACTCTCAAATGCTTCCATAACCATGGCTAGATATGCGGGCTGCGCCATTTCCACCTCCATGGTGGGCAATGGCAGCCTACTGAGAGCATTGGCGCAGTTTTCTGTGCCTAGCCTGTGGCGGATGGCATAGTTGTATGCAGACAACGTGAGCGCCCATCTCTGGATGCAGGCCGTGCATTTGTATTTATCCCTGCAGGGAAAACAGGGATATAAGTGGCTTATGTTCAGTTTCCAATTTGAATTTTAGCAGAAATAGGTATTGATGCATACACACATAGACACAGGCCAACGCTTCTTTTTCAATCATGCAGTAGGCTCTCTCAGCCTTAGACAGACTCCTGGATGCATAAGCAACTGGTTGCAGTTTCCCGAAATCATTAGCTTGTTGAAATACACACCCGACGCCATATGATGATGCATCACATGCTAGTACCAAACGCTTACATGGATCATACAACAGAAGCAATTTGTTTGAGCATAACAATTTTCTCGCTTTTACAAAGACATTTTCTTGGCTTTTGCCCCAAACCCATTCACCTGCTTTTCGTAGTAAGACATGTAGTGGTTCTAGCAGTGTGCTGAGACCCGGTAAGAAGTTACCAAAGTACTTCAAGAGTCTCAGAAACGACCGCAGCTCTGTCACGTTCTGTGGCCTCGGTGCATTGTCGATTGCCTCCGTCTTCGCGTTGGTGGGCCTGATGTCGTCCGCCGCAATCCTCCTTCCCAAGAACTCCACTTCAGGCACCAGGAAAATGCACTTCGAGTGTTTTAACCTGACCCCCACGCGGTTGAGTCGACTAAGAACCTCCTCCAGGTTCTGCAGGTGCTCAACTGTGTTCTGACCTCTGACCACCAAGATGTCGTCCTGGAAGACCATGGTGTGCGGGACTGCCCTCAGTAAATTTTCCATGTTTCTCTGGAATATCGCCGCCGCTGATCGGATTCCAAACGGGCATCTGTTATAAACAAAAAACCTTTTGTGCGTGTTGATGCAGGTGAGGGCCTTTGATGATTCCTCCAGTTCCTACGTCATGTAGGCTGAAGCCAGATCCAGCTTCGTAAATGTCTTTCCTCCCACGAGCTTTGCAAAGAGGTCATCGGCCTTAGGTTGTGGGTATTGGTCCTGCAGGGAGAAACGATTGATAGTTACTTTGTAATCGCCACAGACTCTGACGGTGCCGTCTCCCTTGAGGACCGGGACAATAGGACTGGCCCACTCGCTGAACTCAATCGGTGAAATGATGCCCTCTCTTTGCAGCTGGTCCAGCTCGATCTCGACCCTTTCTCTCATCATGTACAATACTGCTCTCGCCTTGTGATGGATGGGTCATGCCCCTGGAATTAGGTAGATCTACACTTTTGCTCCTTGGAATTTTCCAATGCCTGGTTCGAACAGCGAAGGAAATTTGTTTAAGACTTGGGCACACGACATTATCCCAGTTCCAATGAATCTTTCCCAGCCAGCTCCTGCTGAGCAGAGTGGGACCATCGCCCGGTACCACCAGAGTGGTAGCTTGTGCACCGCTCTATCGTAGGAGACCTTTACGGTAGCACTGCCGATTACAGGAATCAGTTCTTTAGTGTGAGTTCTTAGTTTTGTGCGAACTGGAGTTAAGACTGGTCTTGAGGCTTTGTTGCACCACAACCTTTCGTAAGTCTTTTTGCCCATGATGGACTGGCTCGTGCCCTTCTCCAGCTCCATTGACACCGGTAGTCCATTTAGTTCAGCAGTCAGCATTATCGGGGGAAATTTCGTGGTGAATGTGTGCACCCCATGTACCTCTGCCTCCTCTATCTGAGGCTCTAGTTCGTCATGATCCTCCTTGGATCTGTCCTCCTCTGCAACAACGTCGTTTGCAGGTTTAACAGCCTCTGCAGCTCGCCTGCACACTTGCTGGAGGTATCCCATTGTTCCACAGCCCTTGAAAACGTACTCTTTGAATCGGCATGAATGGAAAGGATGAACACCCCCGTAGCGCCAACAAGGTGTTAATGGCCTTGCATTCATCACTCTTGATGGTGGACTCTGAGTCATCTGCGGACGTGCAGCTGCAGGTATGTGTGACCTGCCCTGTATGTTATGATTCGAAAACAACATCAAATTGTTCACAGTACTTGTAGCAGCACTAGTGTGCTGAGAGATTTGCTTCATATTGTCACTGGTGGCAATTGTTGTGGAAAAATATTTCCGGGACTGTATAATATATAAAGAGAGGTTTATTAAATCGGAGACAAAGCTTTGGGAGAAGTGTTAAAGACCCCTGTCTTTGAACCATCTTCTTAAATTGGTATCTGCAATGAAGTTCTTTTATCTTACAAATTACGTCACTTTACAACACATGCTTTAGCACTACAAAGCTTTGACTATCGAAGGCTAAGCTTTTGATATAACCCATCCTGCATTGTGACAGGGCAGTATAAACAAGTGCAGGCTTTTGACACCGGTATAAACAAACATACCCAGCACTTAACTCTCCAGTGTTCATTATCTCACTTTCCTATCTCCATTAACTCAAGGCCAGCATACCTTAAAGTCTAACTGGTTTTTTTATATCAAGCATAATGCATCAGTATTGTCCCTTACAAAATTCATTAAAGGGGAAAATAAAACAAATGTTTGGTCCCGTATACTAGTCCAATATATGTCCAAAAATCCGCTCTAACACAATGAACGCCTGGGCTATCGCTATGGCCTTACTCAAGTTGGGGGTCTCTTCAAAAAAGTTTGCGAAGTATAGTTTCGTGGCCAATGCCAAGAACAAAAAGGTCTCTAAACATGTGCTCCAAATATCCTTCAAATTCGCAATGTCCTGCAAGGCGTCTTAACTCGCCACTTCCTGGCCTTCAGACCTTTTGTAGATGTAGAACCGGTACCTCACCATCAGAATGCTTTCCTTCAGGTTCAAATGCTCTCGGACCAGTGTGCACAAATCGTCGTACGATTTCTCCATGGGTTTCACTGGAGTGAGCAGATTCTTCATGAGGCCATACGTTGGTGCCCCACAGACGGTGAGGAGGATCGCCCTTCATTTGGCAGGGCTCTCTTCCACATCTAGCTCATTGGCCACGAAGTATTGGTCGAGTCGCTCCACAAAAGTTTCCCAATCATCTCCCTCCGAAAATTTCTCCAGGATGCCCACTGTTCTCTGATTCTTTGGGTTCGCTATCTGTATCTCGTCGCCAGTTGCTGTGTATGGAGAAAGAGTCAGACTGAACACGGTGAGCTCAAAGTAAAATGTGACCTTAGTCTTTTATTGCAGGTCTCCAGAGTGCCTCCCCAACCTGTGAAGCCTCCTTAAATACCTGTGCTCCCAAGGGATTATAGGATCCCTTGGGACTCCAGGGGATGAGCCTCTGGTGGCTGTACAGAGTAAATACAAGTCCACGTATATAACAGACTCCATGGGCATCTCACTCTATATTGCTCTCTCATCCTCCCCCCTACCACTCCCACTCCTACCCCTCTAAAACCAACCCCTCATACTCCTCCCCTGCTCAAATTCCTGCTGAGAATCTGAGAGTGCCTTCTGTCGTAACCTGTGCGATTTCCAGACAGCGTGCTGTTCAGTCACTGTTCATATTGACACTAGGTAGTTTCTTCCAAAGCATGCAGCACCACAGAGAGAGTGATTCCACTTGTGGTGAAGAGCAAAACTAGAGGCATAACATATCAAATCACATGAACATACCTGACCAATCACACTTTTGGAGTAAGTCAGGTTACATTCCTGAAAAATGGGTGTTTTTAAACACAAGCAATATGGATTGATTACAATCAGACATGTGCTCAGTATAATAGGTACACTTAACTTATTTCTGCAATAACAATCACAAAGGATTGGCTTTTCAATGCAATAATTAATTGTTGTGCCAGTCTCTTTCTTTGGCTCACTCAATATTACCCACTCGATATTGTTCGCTGCAGTCCACAGGCGGTTTCAGTGAGGGCTGGGAACAGAAACCGTTTTTCTTTCTGGAATCTAAAATTTTCTTCTCATCATTCTTTTGCGAGCTAGAAACACGTTTATATAAAAATGGCTTTCACTAACTGGAATCCAATTCGAAAGGCCTGTTTTTCAGCCAATTGAAAGAACAGAATAAGAACACAGGAAGAGAGCTGAGCCATTCTGAATTGAGTCAGTTTGCCATTTTGTTAATCACAATAGCTCTTCATCTTTTTAACCTGAATTACCTGGACTTTCTCCACATCCCTACATACCCTGACTTCCCAAGGAAGTATTCAGCTTATTTTAAACACTCCAACTGATTCTACATCTTGGGCCTCCTGAGTCAGTGCATATAACGTCCTCACAACCTTTAATGTAGGATTTGCTAGACAATCAGGTCCATCAATTTGCCTTCAAATATCCTGGTAGCCGCATCATACAATGATAACAGAGTTGTTGACATGAATACTAATCATGGCGTCCAATCTCCATCAATTAGTGTACATCAGACTGAGAGAGAATGCGAAAAAAAACCTAGTGTTTTTTCCTGGCCTTGCTTTTAACTGGTTAAGTTAAGTTAATGGCTTCTTCTTTAACTTGGTGTCAATTTTTACATTACAGGTGCTATATATATACAAATGTTGTTGTTGTAGAAGGAAGTGACCGGGGTCCAGGAGAGGCGTGAGTTCGGGGCCCAGAAGAGGCGAGGGTCCAGCCGCAGCCCACACTGTGATATGTGTGCACATTAGGTCCATGCAGCAGAGCTGGTCTCCAGTCGTCTTGGGTAATCCTTAACACTGGACCAAGACCTAGCTCTGTCGAGCCCGTGTGGTGGCTGGTGTGCAACGATCACCACACGTTAAAAAAATCCATGCTCAGGCATCTTCCACCCTTCAGGATGTAATTCGGGACCTGGAATATTAGATCCTTCATTGAAACACCTGTGAACTCATCCCTTTTTGGCATGGAAGCAAGTCATCCTCGATACGAGGGACTGCCTATGATGATGATGATGATGATGATGTAGCTGATTGTCAGAGTTGGTATTACATTCTCCTCCTCTTTATTAATGAAGGCAATGCATTTTTGACATAAGAACTATTAATGGGGAGGCAACCTTGCAGCGTGTGCAGGCCAGAGCTTTGGAGCTACAGTGCTGTAGCTCCGTCTCTAACCCGCACTCCGTGCCAGCGTAGCTTCCCGTTGGGAACGTGGGGTCTCCCCGTATCGTGTCTCGCTGCAGCTCCATGAAATGACCTTTTGGAAGATCTTCCTTCCCTTCCTCCATTCTATTTAACTCAGTGTGTTAAAATCCCTCACAGCTGTCACCCACCCTTTCTCCAATACATTTTACATTTGTTCAAATTAATTCCATATCAGTTTCCTCCTCTTGCCCAGATGGTGTGCAACAATTCCCATTATACGTTTCCTTCTGCGTCACAGTTTCCAATCCAAACTGACTCATAGCTTCCATCATCCCAAGTTAAATCTCTCCTTTTGATAACATTCAGCTACTCCCTTTCTCGCAGCGCTTCCCCTCCTCCATCTAATTCATTGTACCACTTCCAAACATTTAAGTTTGGTTATGTGTAATTTGGAATCGTTTTGCTGAAATTCCTTTGTGGAACTTGGCAACTGATATTTTTGATCCCCCTCTTTTTCCCCTCAGATCCAACTTTCTTTAAGTGGCAAGTCATGGTGAGGTATCATTTCATGGGAGTTGACCATTCTCTAATAAGATGAAAAAAAGAAAGACTTGCATTTCTATAGCTCCTTTCACAACCTCAGGGTGTCCTAAAGTGCTTCACAGACAATCGAGCCAGCTGCAGAGGAATCTGGAAAGGGAAGGGGAAAATCCAGTTGTCGTGATGCATATCAGAACAAACAAAATGGGTAGGAATAGGGAGGAGCTCCTGCCAAGGGAGTATCAGGAGTTAGGAGCTAATTAAAAAGTAGGACCTCGAAGGTCATCATCATAGGCACTCCCTCGTATCGAGGATGACTTGCTTCCACGCCGAAAAGGAATGAGTTCAAAGGTGTTTGAATGAAGGACCTAACATTCCAGATCCCGAACTGCATGTTGAAGGGTGGAAGATGCCTGTGCGTGGATTTTTTTTAACGTGTGGTGGCTGTTGCACACCAGTCACCACACGGGCTTGACAGAGCTAGGTCTTGGTCCAGTGGCAAGGATTAACCAAGACGACTGGAGACCAGCTCTGCTGCACGGACCTAGTGCGCACACATATCGCTCTGCGTCCTCACCTCTCCTGGGCCTTGTTCACATCCCTCTACGAACTCTTGCCGCTCCTTCGCCCCGACCTCGCTGCTCCTGCTTTACCTGCCCTGCACTGCAGTCAGCTGTCGCCCTCCTGCAGCAGCACGCGCTGCTCCCTGCAGTGGTATGCCGCCACACGTTGCTCCCTCTAATGGCCCCGGCCTGCTGATGGTCTTGCAGGTTGGGACCATGCCGATTTCCGGCCAGGACCGTCGCACGCTGCTCTCTCGAGGGTAATACGCTTTGCACGTGCAAATTGGCAAAGGAACAGACTGATCAGGAGAATGAACATGTTGCTGAAGGATTGGTGTGAGAAAGAGGAGTTCCTTTTCATGGGACACTGGCAGGTCTGACCTCAACTTAAGTATGAAGACCTCAAAAAAAATGGTTAGCCATTTCTTTTCTTTAATTTTTTTTTGCCGGGTTGCAGGTGGTTGGGGTCTCCTGAAGATTTTGTAGTGTTTTTTTTTAATGTTTTGAACATTTTTTATTTCAACAGTTTCCCCCCTCCCTGGGCCCGACTCAATCCTCGGTGGTACTTTGCTGAGGATTGCATTTGCCGCCGAGAATGGGAGCTTCGCCTGCTGCCACCCAGAATCAGCGCGCAAGTCCCATTTTTGCCGCTGGGCGGTCTTTCCCAGATTTTTCCATGAAATTTCCGTCCAAAGCACCGTCAGGATCTCAGCGGTACTTTGGATGGTACTTGGACGGATCTTAGCTTTCACCAATTTCGGGCCCTTTGATTCTATTCCAAGGGAGATAGAACATGTCCAGGGAACTATAGACCAGTCAGCTGATCATCGCTGGTCGGAAAAATAATGGAATCCCCACTAAAGTTACAAATAGAAAAACATCTAGGGCTAGATCTTCCACTTTTGTGCTTATCGCCCAAAAATGGGCGTAGGCGGTAAAGAAGGGTTTTTGGATCAACGGCTTCTCGTCCACTCTCAAAGCACCTAGTCTCCATTTTTGAAAATGGGCGTTACCGCGAGCGATATGAAATGGGCGGTAGCGTTACATTTTTTTGACCTTCTGCTGTAAAGTGTCGCCGTCCGTAGCAAACGCATGGCAACGCTCGATTCCTGCGATTCAGGAGGTCAAGGGTCACCATGACATGTGCAGAAGAGGAGACAGAGAGAGAGGAAGCTCAGAGGGACTGATGGTGTGTGTGGCTGTGGTGTGTGCTTGTTTGGCTGTTGTGGGAAGCACGAGGGAGATTCACCAGCTTACTAAGCACCAAGAACATAATTGGCACCAAGTTTTCGTCCAACAAATAAGATATAACATGGAAGGGGTGGAGGAGACCCTGGAGCTGGTAGCCAGGAACACTGGTGGCAGAGGGCTCCCAGTGCTCCCAGAGCGCGGCACTACACCCCAAGGTGCTGCAACCCCATTACCAACCACACATGAGAGCCAGCAGCAACATCTTGCTTCTGACTCGGAGCACGTTCCCACCTCGGGACTGTCCTCTCCTGTATCCGTCCAAGCAGCGGTTCGGCCATCATCCCCTCCCCACCCAATGAAGCATCACCTGAGGAGCTCCTTGGCCAGGCGGCTTGGAGTCAGGAGGGGAAGAGGAAGGGGTAGTGGTGGGGAGGAGGAGCGTGGTGGGGGGGGGGGCGGAAGGGTTGGTTTTTACAGAAATACTGATGATTTCAGGCAAATGTTCAGTTTAAATGTTTTTTATTTAACAAAGCCCTATTGAGCATTGGCTCAGATAGCTGCACCATTACACGCTGGCGAGTCCTTAACATCAAAGGGTATAATGACACTTAACTTCAATCAACAAGCTTTAACTGTCACCAAGGTGATGCCTACCATTGATGTACCACTTGCACCTGCTCAGGGTGGTATTGGAGCTTGCCTCCTGAGTGGTCCAGGCATCTAAAGTGCTGCTTCAGCACTCCAATGGTTTTGCCCACGATATTGGGAGTTCTGTGGCTCTCGTTGTATCGCCTCTCAGCTTCGGTGTGGGTGTCAGCCTTGTAAATAATACCAACGTTCTTTCAGGCAATGCGATCATTGATGAGCTCCTGACGTAAGGCTCTTGCAGCTACCATGCCACCACGGGCCCTTTCATGTGATCTACAGGGGGGTGGGGGCATGACTTCATCAGCCAGAGTTCTGTGGCTCGTTGTATCGCCTCTCGGCTTCGGTGTGGGTGTCACGTAGGGGGGGTCATTAGCCAGGTGGCGAGGCCATATACTTTGTCACCAAGCATCCAGCATTGACCTTGTGGCTGATTGTTAAACAAGTCAGATACAGTGCTCTCACGCAGGTTGTGAGCATCATGGACGTTGCCCGGAAATTGAGCATAATTTGCTGATGGTCGACAACCAGTTGGACATCCAGGGACACCCTTGTGGTTTCTGAAAACCTCTGCATCCTGAAAAGGTGCGCACATCACGGTATGAGTACAGTCTATTGCTCGCTGCACCTTGGGGAAGTTTGCAATTCTGGAGAATCCTAGATCCCTCTCACTCTGTGCCTCCCTGGTCATAGGGAAGCTGATCAAGTCCCTCCTGCATGCGTACATGGCTTCAGTGACCTGTCTAATGCAGCAATGTGCTGAGAAAAACTGCAAATGTCGCCAGCTGTGGCCTGAAAAGAACCCGAGGCGTAGAATGACAGTGCCGCGGTGACTTTGACCTTGACGGACAGTGCAGTACTGATGGTGCTGGCAGGCTGCAGATCTCCCCTTATCAGCTGGCATACCTCAGTGATAATCTCTTTGTGGAAGCGCAGTCTTCGAAGGCAGGTGGTGTTAGGCAAGTCGAGGTAAGAATGTTTCTCCCTGTACTTGTGAGGGGTGTAACATCTGGTCCTCCTCATCAGTCTGGCACGTCTTACATTGGGCACATAATGCTGTGGAGCATACCTTCAGCGATCTCGAATCTGCTGCATGTAATTGATCACCAAGAGAGGGTGAGAAAGGATAGGCCCCATTGCAGTAGCTCTCTATTTTCCACTGATTGGTCACAAAGAATGAATGTCCCGACAAAGACACCTATTTAATTCCAATTAGTCACAGTATGGTCAAGATGTTTGCCGAGATGTTCACATCAACTCCAACGACCTCCAGAGTACATCTGTACTCCCCCGAGGTTGAAGCACAGCAGCTTTTTAAAAGATGTGACATGTGATGTAGAACATGGCGTCCATAATGCTGTGATTAGTTCCTGTTAGTTCCACTTTTTCTGGGCGGATTTTTGGGCGAACGATGTTGTGGGCGATATGTGTGCGAGGTGGTGAAAGTGACGCTGGGCGATCTCATGGCCACTAGTTTCGGTAAATATTCTCTTTACGACAAAAAAAAGTGGGCAGGCGGTATTATTGAATCTCAGCGTTAAATCAGTGCGGAAATTAACACTGGGTGATATTATGGGCGTTGATTTTGCCCATTCCGATGATTCCACCCAAAAAAAGTGGGCGGGCGGTATTATTTTTTCCTGGCGTTAAGCACATGGGGAAAGTAACGCTCGGCGATAACTTTCCGAGAAATGACCGTCAGTTTCCATTTTGTGGCTAAATAGGCGATATCTGGGCGTTATACGTCATTTCAGCCGTAAAATGGGCGTTAAGCATACAAAAAAAGTGGAGGTTCTAGCCCCTAGAAACCAGAAATAAAATAATGGATCGCAGCATGGATTTCAAAAGTGAAAGTCTTGCTTGACCAACCTCATTGAATTCTTTGAAGAGGTAAGAAAGAGAGTAGACAGGGGTAATGCAGTAGATGTAATTTATTTAGATTTCCAAAAGGCCTTCGATAAGGTGCCACATAATAGATTAATGAATACGAACAGGCAGAGTCAGGGGACAAGTAGCAGAATGGATAGCTAGCTGGCTTCAAGGCAGAAATACTCTCATCAGATTCTATTCAGAATGGCAGAAGGTGGAAAGTGGGGTCCCATGGGATCAGTGCTGGGACCACTCTTCTTCAAATTTATATTAATGATATAGACTTTGGAATCAAAAACATAATTTCTAAACTTGCGGATGACACCAAATTTGATGGGGGTGATATTCAATGCTGACATTGGTCAGACAATTGGTGAGCTGCATTGGGCGCCCGTATCTAGCCGCAGTTAGGGTGCTGAGGCTACAGAGCCAATGTAGGACAGTGCTAGAGCCTCTCCATTCTGGCACGCATTGGCTCTGTGCCACTCAGATTTCGCCTGGTTTTGGCCACTAATGAATTTGGGCCCCAATTAGTTCAATTTTATCAGTGACACTCTGTTCTGGCTCAGATCAGTCATACAGCACAGAACAGAACAGAAAGCCAGTCTGGGACCATCCTGAGAATAAAGCACCTGGTTAAAAAGTATGTTAAAGGTTATGGGGCTAGATTTTCCACTTTTTTTGCATCGATATCATCCACTTAACGTCCATTTTAACGCTGAGTTGCGATATAACACCCAGATATCGCCCACTTAGGCACAAAATGAAAACTAACGGCCACTTATCGCTCACTTATCGCCCAGCATTACTTTTGGCATGTACTTAACGGCGAGATTTAATAATACGACACAGCCACTTTTTTTTGTCGCGAAGATCAGAATGACCAAAACTAATGCCCATATTGCTGAGCATTACTTTCAGCACCTTGCCCACATATTGCCAAAAATATTGCTCGCTGAAAAATCCGCTGAGAAAAAGTTGCTCTCACCTGAACTACACCCAGCGGTATGGACAGCATTTTGTAAATCGGAGGTTGGTTCATTTAAAAGGCTGCTTCAACGTCTGGGGAGTTTTGATGTACACTGGAGGTCTTTTAAGGTGATTTGAACATTGAACAAACATTTTATCATACTGTGGATGATTCAAATTTATTTTAGGTGTCTTAGAGGTAAATTTACTGTTTGTGAACAATAGGTATAAGACTGATTGTTATTGCAATGGGGCCTGTAATTTCTCAGCCTGTCTTGATGACTACGCATATGCTGCAGACTAGAGATGGCAGAAGGTATATTCAACAGCATTATGTGCCCAATCAAAGATGCACAGACTGCTGAGGAGGACGAGACCTTATACCCCACTTACAGGGAGAAGTGGTCTGACCTGAACTTGTCCGATAACAAATGCCTTAGGAGACTGCGCTTCCGGAAAGAGGTTATCAGTGCGATATGCCAGCTCATCAGGGGAGATATGCAGCCTGCCAGCACCATCACGACAGCACTGTCCATCAAGGTCAAGGTCACTGCGGCACTTGCCTTCTATACATCGGGTTCCTTCAGGCCTCAGCTGCAGACATTTCCACTATATCTCAGCATGCCACACATTGCTGCATTCGACAGGTCACTGAAGCCCTTCACGCACGCAGGATGGACTTTATCAGCTACCCTATGACCAGGGAGGCACAGACTGAGAGGGCTCTAGCTACAATATCACCCTGAGCAGGTAGCTTAATTCGTGGTGGTGTGCTGCATGCTGCACAACTTGGCTATCAGGATGGGACAAGAATTGCCAGAAGGGACTGCCGGTCCACCTCAGGAGAGAGAGGAAGTGAAGGACGAGGAGGTGGACGTTGACCTCGGGCCAGACAATCAGGCTGACGATGAAACCATACCCGCGATCCCCTCTAGATCGCAGGAAACATAGAAACATAGGGCCCAAGTTTCGGGCCATGCCTAGAACGGCGCAGCACCGACCTGGACGCCCATTTTTCACGCCATAAAGTGCGCCGAAAAAAAACTTCCAGATTCTCCGGCTCCCTGCTGGTCCTCTGGCCCTCGGCGCGACGCAGCACGTGCTGTGGGTCGGAGCTAGGTCCCTGCGCTGAAAACAGTGCCGGGACATCTGCACATGCGCGCTACAGTGGGCGCGCATGTGCAGTAGCTCTAGGCGCCCAAAACTGTGTGGGAGGGGCCCGAAGCACGCAGCCCCTAGCCCTGGCCGAATGGCCTCACTGGGGCTGCGTGCATAAGGCTGCCTCCCTCGCCCAGCTCCTGCTTCCTCCCGACCCGACTCGACTCCCGCTCCCCTGCCCCCGGACCCGACCCGACCGCGACACCGACCTGGCTCCCGCTTCTCCCCCCGCCCCGGGACCGGACTGGACCCGACCTGCACTCCCCCCCCGCCCCCCTCCCCGACCCGAACCGAACCAACCCGACCTCCCTCCCACCACCCCCCTGACTCCCCTCCCCGCCCACACCCGGACCGGACCCGACCCAACCTGACCTCCCTGCCCACACCCACCAACCCGACCCGAGCTCCCGATCCCCACCCGGACCCGACGCGCCCCAACCTGACCTCCCTCCCCCCCGCCCACGACACGAACCGACCCGAACTGACGTCCCTCCCCCCACCCCCCACGACCCGACCCGTGCTCCCAACTCCGGACCCGACCTGACCCAACGCCACCTACCTGTAAATCTGGTGCTGGGGACGGGCCCTGCCCGAAGTCTTGGGCCCGGTCGCCGGGCCCGGCCCGTTCAGCCTCCCCCCGTTTAGCCTTCCCCTCCTTCTCCTTTCCCCCCCTTCTCCCCCCCATTCCCCTTCTCCTCCCTTCCCCTTCTCCCCCCTTCTCCTTCTCCCCCCCTTCCCCTTATCCTTCTCCCCCCTTCTCCTCCCCCCCTTCCCCCCTTCTCCTTCCCCCCTCCCCCTTCTCCCCCCCTCCCCATCCCTCCCTCCCTCCCCTCCCCCTGTCCCCCCCTCTCCCTCTACCCCCTCCTCCCCCTCCCCTCACTGTCAGAAACACAGACGCTGAAGACAGAGAGTGAGAGACACACAGACAGACAGACAGAGAGATAGAGACACTGACAGAGACACACTGGGTGGGGGGGAGGGCATCCCAGCATGCTGTTGGAGGGCTCCCAGTGCTGCAGTCGGTAAGTAGAAAATGTTTTATTTATTGATTTTTTTAAAAAAAATTATTTCTTATAAATTTTTTTTGATTGATTTATTGGTTGATTTATTGATGTTTTTATCATTTATTATTGATGATGGCTCTTTATTTGTAAAACTGAAGTGTTTAATGTTTGTAAACTTCCCTTTAAACCACCCCCCCATTCCCTACGCCTGATTTGTAACCTACGCCTGATTTTCTAAAGTGTCGACAAGGTTTTTTCGAGCGTACAAAAATCTTCACTTACTCCATTCTAAGTTAGTTTGGAGTAAGTTTTCACTGCCGAAACTTTGAAAACAGGCGTAAGTGGCCGGTCACGCCCCCTTTTGAAAAAAATATTCTGTTCCAAAGTGAAACTGTTCTAACTGACTCGAACTAGAGCAAACTAAATGCCGAGAATTTGAATTTCTAAGATACTCCGTTCTACACCAGTTGCTCCAAAAAATCAGGAGCAACTGAGGCCGAAACTTGGGCCCTTAGAAACATAGAAAATAGATGCAGGAGTAGGCCATTCGGCCCTTCGAGCCTGCACCACCAATCAATCTGAGTGAAGAAGTTTCTCCTCATCTCGATCCTAAATCACTTACCCCTTATCCTTAGACTGTGTCCCCTGGTTCTGGACTTCCCCAACATTGGGAACATATTCCTGCATCTAACCTGTCCAATCCCATCAGAATTTTATATGTTTCTATCAGATACCCTCTCATCCTTCTAAACTCCAGTGAATTCAGGCCCAGTCGATCCAGTCTCTCCTCATATGTCAGTCCTGCCATCCCGGGAATCAGTCTGGTGAACCTTCGCTGCACTCCCTCAATAGCAAGAACGTTCTTCCTCAGATTAGAAGACCAAAACTGAACACAATATTCCAGGTGAGGCCTCACAAGGACCTTGTAAAACTGCAGTAAGACCTCCCTGCTCCTATACTCAAATCCCCTAGCTATGAAGGCCAACATACCATTTGCCTTCTTCACCGCCTGCTGTACCTGCATGCCAACTTTCAATGACTGATGTACCATGACACCTAGGTCTCATTCCACCTCCCTTTTTCCTAATCTGCCGCCATTCAGATAATATTCTGCCTTTGTGTTTTTGCCACCAAAGTGGATAATCTCACAATTATCTACATTATACTGCACCTGCCATGCATTTGCCCACTCACTTAACCTGTCCAAGTCACCCTGCAGCCTCTTAGCATCCTCCTCACAGCTCACACCGCCATCCAGCTTAGTGTCATCTGCAAACCTGGAGATATTACACTCGATTCCTTCATCTAAATCATTGATGTATATTGTAAATAGCTGGGGTCCCAGCAGTGAGCCCTGCGGCACCCCATTAGTAACTGCCTGCCGTTCTGAAAAGGACCCATTTAACCTGACTCTCTGCTTCCTGTCTGCCAACCAGTTCTCTATCCACGTCAATACATTACCCCCAATACCATGTGCTTTAATTTTGCACACCAATCTCTTTTGTGGGACCTTGTCAAAAGCCTTTTGAAAGTCTAAATACACCACATCCACTGGTTCTCCCTTGTCCACTCTACTAGTTATATCCTCAAAAAATTCCAGAAGATTTGTCAAACATGATTTCCCTTTTATAAATCCATGCTGACTTGGACCGATCCTGTCACTGCTTTCCAAATGCGCTGCTTTTTCATCTTTAATAATTGCTTCCAACATTTTCCCCATTACCGTTGTCAGGATAAACGGTCCATAATTACCCGTTTTCTCTCTTCCTCCTTTTTTAAAAAGTGGTGTTATATTCGCTACCCTCCAGTCCAGAGGAACTGATCCAGAGTCGATAGACTGTTGGAAAATGATCACCAATGCATCCACTATTTCTGCGGCCACTTCCTTAAGTACTCTGGGATGCAGACTATCAGGCCCTGGGGATTTATCGGCCTTCAATCCCATCAATTTCTCTAACACAATTTCCTGACTAATAAGGAATTCCTTCAGTTCCTCCTTCTCACTAGACCCTCTGTCCCCTAGTATTTCCGGAAGGTTATTTGTGTCTTCCTTCGTGAAGACCGAACCACAGTATTTGTTCAATTGGTCTGCGATTTCTTTGGTCCCCATTTTAAATTCACCTGATTCTGACTGCAAGGGATCTACGTTTGTCTTCACTAATCTTTTTCTCTTCACATATCTATCGAAGCTTTTGCAGTCAGTTTTTATGTTCCCAGCAAGCTTCCTCTCATACCTTATTTTTCCCCTCCGAATTAAACCCTTTGTCCTCCTCTGCTGAGTTCTAAATTTCTCCCATTCCTCAGGTTTACTGCTTTTTCTGGCCAATTTATATGCCTCTTCCTTGGATTTAACACTATCCCTAATTTCCCTTGTTAACCACGATTGAGCCACCTTCCCCGTTTTATTTTTACTCCAGACAGGGATGTACAATTGTTGAAGTTCATCCATGTGATCTTTAAATGTTTGCCATTACCTAGCCACCATCAACCCTTTAAGTATCATTTGCCAGTCTATTCTAGCCAATTCACGTCTCCTACCATCGAAGTTACCTCTCCTTAAGTTCAGGACCCTAGTCTCTGAATTAACTGTGTCACTCTCCATCTTATTAAAGAATTCTACCATATTATGGTCACTCTTTCCCAAGGGACCTCGCACAACAAGATTGCAATTAGTCCTTTCACATTACACATCACCCAGTCTAGGATGGCCAGCCCTCTAGTTGGTTCCTCAACATATTGGTCTAGAAAACCATCCCTAATACACTCCAGGAAATTCTCCTCCGTTATATTACTACCAGTATGGTTAGCCCAATCTATATGTAGATTAAAGTCGCCCATGATAACTGCTGTAATTTATTTGCATGCATCCCCAATTTCTTGTTTGTTGCTGTCCCCAACCTCACTGCTACTGTTTGCTGGTCTGTACATAACTCCCACTAGTGTTTTCTGCCCTTTGGTATTCCGCAGCTCTACCCATATAGATTCCACATCATCCAAGCTAATGTCCTTCCTTACTATTGCGTTAATTTCCTCTTTAACCAGCAACGCTTCCCCACCTCCTTTTCCTTTCTGTCTATCCTTCCTGAATGTTCCAGAGTGAATCCATGTGCAGCTCCAGTGCCGCAATACGGTCTGTCAGGTGCTGCAGCTGGATACACTTCCAGCACATGTAGTCGTCAGGGACACTGGAAGCTTCCCTGACTTCCCACATAGCACAGGAGGAGCAGGACATGGGTCTGGGCTCTCCTGCCATGACTTAACCCTTAAATTAATTTAATTTGGCAACAAAAGCTAAAGGTTTCTTACTGATAAAGGAAAAGAAAAAGAAGAAAAACCACTCACTAATCACCAGCCAATCACTTACCCCCTTGGCTTTGACATCACGCTTCGATTTCTTTTTACTTCTTTTGTGCCTTCTCTCCCTGCTGCAGCTGCACCAGCTGGCTGCTCGACGATGCTGGGCCTTTTATGGGCCTCCCCCGGACTCCCGCTGCTCGACGACGCTGGGCCTTTTATGGGCCTCCCCCGGACTCCCGCTGCTCGACGACGCTGGGCCTTTTATGCGCCTCCCCCGGACTCCCGCTGCTCGACGACGCTGGGCCTTTTATGGGCCTCCCCCGGACTCCCGCTGCTCGACGACGCTGGGCCTTTTATGGGCCTCCCCCGGACTCCCACTGCTCGATGACGCTGGGCCTTTTATGGGCCTCCCCCGGACTCCCACTGCTCGACGATGCTGGGCCTTTTATGGGCCTCCCCCGGACTCCCACTGCTCGACGATGCTGGGCCTTTTATGGGCCTCCCCCGGACTCCCACTGCTCGACGATGCTGGGCCTTTTATGGGCCTCCCCCGGACTCCCACTGCTCGACGATGCTGGGCCTTTTATGGGCCTCCCCCGGAATCCCGCTGCTCGACGACGCTGGGCCTTTTATGGGCCTCCCCCGGACTCCCGCTGCTCGACGCTGCCACCCTTGGTGGCTAAAACTATTTCAAGTTGCACCTGTAAATCAAGTGTCCCCTGATTAAAGGGGGCACTAAAACCGACAAAATTAAACAAATTAAACTTTCAACATTCGTGGATCAAATTAAAATTTGGTTGATGGGGATGATGATGCACTCCAGTCCCTCTGGCACCCACCTCTCGCGGGAGGCCGCGAGCGTACCGGGGACACCGTGTGCTCCATCTCTAGAGACACCCTGGGTTGGATGTACCGTGGTGGCTACATAGCTGCAAGATTCTTATGTCAGCAGCTCATAAATGAGCGCTTTGTTTGAAATAACGTTGGTGGTATTTACAAAGCTGCAAGACTGCTGTGTCTGTAGCTCATGCATGAATGGTGTGCATTACCTTGGTGACAGTGCCACGTGATAGTCAGAGTAGGAATCGCAGGATAGCGCAGATGAATACATGGCTTGAGCAGTGGTGCAGCAGGGAGGGATTCAAATTCCTGGGGCATTGGGACCGGTTCTGGGGGAGGTGGGACCAGTACAAACCGGACGGTCTGCACCTGGGCAGGACCGGAACCAATGTCCTAGGGGGAGTGTTTGCTAGTGCTGTTGGGGAGGATTTAAACTAATATGGCAGGGGGATGGGAACCAATACAGGGAGACAGAGGGAAACAAAAAGGAGACAAAAGCAAAAGACAGAAAGGAGATGAGGAAAAGTGGAGGGCAGAGAAACCCAAGGCAAAGAACAAAAAGGGCCACTGTACAGCAAAATTCTAAAAGGACAAAGGGTGTTAATAAAACAAGCCTGAAGGCTTTGTGTCTTAATGCAAGGAGTATCCGCAATAAGGTGGATGAATTAATTGTGCAAATAGATGTTAACAAATATGATGTGATTGGGATTACGGAGACGTGGCTCCAGGATGATCAGGGCTGGGAACTCAACATTCAGGGGTATTCAACATTCAGGAAGGATAGAATAAAAGGAAAAGGAGGTGGGGTAGCATTGCTGGTTAAAGAGGAGATTAATGCAATAGTTAGGAAAGACATTAGCTTGGATGATGTGGAATCTATATGGGTAGAGCTGCAGAACACCAAAGGGCAAAAAACGTTAGTAGGAGTTGTGTACAGACCTCCAAACAGTAATAGGGATGTTGGGGAGGGCATCAAACAGGAAATTAGGGGTGCATGCAATAAAGGTGTAGCAGTTATAATGGGTGACTTTAATATGCACATAGATTGGGCTAGCCAAACTGGAAGCAATACGGTGGAGGAGGATTTCCTGGAGTGCATAAGGATGGTTTTCTAGACCAATATGTTGAGGAACCAACTAGGGGGGAGGCCATCTTAGACTGGGTGTTGTGTAATGAGAGAGGATTAATTAGCAATCTCATTGTGCGAGGCCCCTTGGGGAAGAGTGACCATAATATGGTGGAATTCTGCATTAGGATGGAGAATGAAACAGTAATTTCAGAGACCATGGTCCAGAACTTAAAGAAGGGTAACTTTGAAGGTATGAGGCGTGAATTGGCTAGGATAGATTGGCGAATGATACTTAGGGGGTTGACTGTGGATGGGCAATGGCAGACATTTAGAGACCGCATGGATGAATTACAACAATTATACATTCCTGTCTGGCGTAAAAATAAAAAAGGGAAGGTGGCTCAACCGTGGCTATCTAGGGAAATCAGGGATAGTATTAAAGCCAAGGAAGTGGCATACAAATTGGCCAGAAATAGCAGCGAACCTGGGGACTGGGAGAAATTTAGAACTCAGCAGAGGAGGACAAAGGGTTTGATTAGGGCAGGGAAAATGGAGTACGAGAAGAAGCTTGCAGGGAACATTAAGGCGGATTGCAAAAGTTTCTATAGGTATGTAAAGAGAAAAAGGTTGGTGAAGACAAACGTAGGTCCCCTGCAGTCAGAATCAGGGGAAGTCATAACGGGGAACAAAGAAATGGCAGACCAATTGAACAAGTACTTTGGTTCGGTATTCACTAAGGAGGATACAAACAACCTTCCGGATATAAAAGGGGTCAGAGGGTCTAGTAAGGAGGGGGAACTGAGGGAAATCTTTATTAGTCGGGAAATTGTGTTGGGGAAATTGATGGGATTGAAGGCCGATAAATCCCCAGGGCCTGATGGACTGCATCCTAGAGTACTTAAGGAGGTGGCCTTGGAAATAGCGGATGCATTGACAGTCATTTTCCAACATTCCATTGACTCTGGATCAGTTCCTATGGAGTAGAGGGTAGCCAATGTAACCCCACTTTTTAAAAAAGAAGGGAGAGAGAAAACAGGGAATTATAGACCGGTCAGCCTGACCTCAGTAGTGGGTAAAATGATGGAATCAATTATTAAGGATGTCATAGCAGTGCATCTGGAAAATGGTGACATGATAGGTCCAAGTCAGCATGGATTTGTGAAAGGGAAATCATGCTTGACAAATCTTCTGGAATTTTTTGAGGATGTTTCCAGTAAAGTGGACAAAGGAGAACCAGTTGATGTGGTATATTTGGACTTTCAGAAGGCTTTCGACAAGGTCCCACACAAGAGATTAATGTGCAAAGTTAAAGCACATGGGATTGGGGGTAGTGTGCTGACGTGGATTGAGAACTGGTTGTCAGACAGGAAGCAAAGAGTAGGAGTAAACGGGTACTTTTCAGAATGGCAGGCAGTGACTAGTGGAGTGCCGCAAGGTTCTGTGCTGGGGCCCCAGCTGTTTACATTGTACATTAATGATTTAGACGAGGGGATTAAATGCAGTATCTCCAAATTTGCGGATGATACTAAGTTGGGTGGCAGTGTGAGCTGCGAGGAGGATGCTATTAGGCTGCAGAGTGACTTGGATAGGTTAGGTGAGTGGGCAAATGCATGGCAGATGAAGTATAATGTGGATAAATGTGAGGTTATCCACTTTGGTGGTAAAAACAGAGAGACAGACTATTATCTGAATGGTGACAGATTAGGAAAAGGGAAGGTGCAACGAGACCTGGGTGTCATGGTACATCAGTCATTGAAGGTTAGCATGCAGGTACAGCAGGCGGTTAAGAAAGCAAATGGCATGTTGGCCTTCATAGCGAGGGGATTTGAATACAGGGGCAGGGAGGTGTTGCTACAGTTGTACAGGGCCTTGGTGAGGCCACACCTGGAGTATTGTGTACAGTTTTGGTCTCCTAACTTGAGGAAGGACATTCTTGCTATTGAGGGAGTGCAGCGAAGGTTCACCAGACTGATTCCCGGGATGGCGGGACTGACCTATCAAGAAAGATTGGATCAACTGGGCTTGTATTCACTGGAGTTCAGAAGAATGAGAGGGGACCTCATAGAAACGTTTAAAATTCTGACGGGTTTAGACAGGTTAGATGCAGAAAGAATGTTCCCAATGTTGGTGAAGTCCAGAACCAGGGGTCACAGTCTGAGGATAAGGGGTAAGCCATTTAGGACCGAGATGAGGAGAAACTTCTTCACCCAGAGAGTGGTGAACCTGTGGAATTCTCTACCACAGAAAGTAGTTGAGGCCAATTCACTAAATATATTCAAAAGGGAGTTAGATGAAGTCCTTACTACTCGGGGGATCAAGGGTTATGGCGAGAAAGCAGGAAGGGGGTACTGAAGTTTCATGTTCAGCCATGAACTCATTGAATGGCGGTGCAGGCTAGAAGGGCTGAATGGCCTGCTCCTGCACCTATTTTCTATGTTTCTATGTTTAAGTTGATTCAAGTTACGTTTAATTATCCCCTTTCACGTTAAGGAATCACCAGCATGTAACGGTGCAGCTATCTGAGACAATGTGCAACTAGGTTATGTTAAATAAAAAACATTTAATGAGAACATTTGTATGAAATCATAATTATGACTGTAAAAAAAAAACACCTCACCCGCACCCCACAACAAATGTATAGCATTTATATCATTCATTAAAGGTTTAACATTTCCAAAACACTTCATAAACATAGAACACAAATCCAAAAAAATCAAGGTGCTCCCCTCCCCCCTTCCCCCAAACCTCCCAACAAAATAGCAACAAAAACATAAAAATACTGTGACCAAGACAACTCCTGCGGCCATGCACCTCACTTTCCGTTCCCACCTCCCGCTTCTCCTCCCCATCTCTACCCCTTCCCCTTCCCTTCCTGACTCTAAGCCGTCTGGCCACGGAGCTCCTCAGACACTGCTGGGGGGGGGGAGGGCGGAATTACGGCAGAACTGCTGCTTGGACGGAAACCGGAGAGGCGGAGAGGACGGTCCCAAGGTGGGAACATGCTCTGAGCCAGAAGCAAGATCTTCCTCCTGGCTCTCATGTGTGGTTGGCAATGGGGGTGCAGCACCTTGGGGTCCAGTGCCATACTCAAGGACCACTGGTAGCCTTCTGCCACCAGTGTTCCTGGCTATCACCTCCAGGGCCTCTGCCATCTGCGGCACGTACTCAGTCATGGTGGAGGACATGCTAGCCAGCTGTTGTGATATGCCCCCCATTGTCTGTAGGATCTACTGACCTATGTCAACACACCTCCTCGACAAGTGTACCATGTCCCCGCTCAGATCTGCCGCTCGTGGAGCAGACCTGCTGCGTCCAACCAACATCCGCGTGGTCGGCGTCATCCTGGAGACACCTGGGGTGACCTGCGGCAAGGTGCTTGGGCCCGGTACCTCCACGGTGGATGTGGGAATGGCCGTAGGAGCACTAGATGCCATGGGTGTCGACTGCATTATGGAGCTTGGCGATGCAGGCTCCTCGAAGTCCGCACTCTCATCCGTGGAGAAGGCACCCAGCAGCTCCACCGGTGAAAATCGGGGCTCCTCAGCACCAGATGCACGATTGTCCGGCGATTCCGGCCCCACACCCCCACCTTCTGGGCTCGGTGGTGTGCAATGGGGCCGTGCTGCTGGCTGAGCTACAATACACAAATTAGGTTATTAGAGGAGAAGAGGGTGCTAGGGTCACAAGGTGATTCCAGCGCTACACACAGCATATGCACGACAAATGCACCACCGCTATCAAAATCATCACAGACATCACATTTCATGACCATCATCAAATTCTGCATTGCAATGATTCTCATGAGGCCATCATTATTTAGAGAACACTTATTATCAATCATCTATCATATATTATTGGTCGGATATGAGTGGGTGTGGCATTTATTGATTTTACATCACGCAATGGTGTATACTTTACTCACGTGGCACCACATCAGATTCTGCAGCTGCATGCATGGCCGACCGGAGGGTGGCTCCCCACCAGTGCCAGCACCCGCTCCTCGATGTCGGTGAGCTCGATGATGACTAGTGGCCCGCCACCCTTTCGCCTCTGCTTGTCCCTATTCTTCGAAAGCTTCTTCTGTAAAAGGTAACACCAGCACGACATGGCATGAGATCATTGCGTGAGATCATTGCTAGGTACTGTCACAGAGACTGATGCAACACATAACCGACAGATGTAATCATGGTTATTATGATAATTATCAATATTTACCTAAAGACCTACACCGTTAACGCAGGCTTTGAGTAAAACATTCCCGGTATAAGTGCAAGACATCACATCTGATTTTAATCAATTGTTACACTTACAAATCAAATTATATAAATATATAAGTACATGTAAATAAATGTAGTACTTACTCTGGCAGCACTGGTTGCCCTCACACACCTCGTTGGTTGCCGACGAGACCACCTCAGCTATGTCGGCCCATATCCACTGGTAGACCTTTGGGATGGGTTTCCCACGCCCACCCTGGGTCAATTGACCCTAGCGTGACTCCACCTTCTGCAGGAGGGAGGGATTTGCCTCGTTGGAGAATCTCCTCACTTGTTTGCGTCCTCCCAATTGTTCCTCTCCCACCTCACTGCTTTCGCCAGCGTCCTCAGTCACCACAGCGTGCTATGTCGCCTCCTCCATCCCTTCCATTTTAAATATAATTTTTTCGACAAAAACTCAGTGGCATCAACGTTCTTTGTGCTCAGCAGTCTTTTTGCTGCTGGTAAATCTCCCTCCTATCTCCCAAAACAGCCAAACAAGCACACAACACACCCATACACTTTCAGTTCCTCTCTGCTACCTCTCTCTCTCTCTCCTCTTCTGCATATGTATTGATGACCCCTGACCTCCTGAAACGCGGGATATAACCGTCGCCATGGACGCCGACACTTTACGGAAGAAGGTCAAAAAATTTAACGCTAAGGCCCATTTCAGAGCGCTCGCAGTAACACCCATTTTATAAAATGGAAAGTTGGGGTTTTGAAAATGGGTGATAAACTGGTGATCTCAAAACCCATATTTACCACCAACGCTGGAAATAACGCCCATTTTTGGGCGATCTGCATAAAAGTGGAAAGTCTAGCACATGAGACTATTCCAGGACATAATATTGCCTAGATAACTGGATTGGCCACATGTACTGTCAGCCGTGGCTCAGTGGGTAGCACTCTTGCCTCTGAGTCAGAAAGTTGTAGGTTCAAGTCCCACTCAGGAGAGTCTGTGAGTTTGGGAGGCGAGGAGCAGGAGGGCCGGAGATAGGCAAGGAATTCACTCCTGACAAGGATTGGAGAGTCGGAGGAGTGGGCAGTTTAAAAAGAGTGGGAATTGGAGGAGCAGAACAGGTCGGAAGCAGCTAAGCCCATAAAAGGAGGCCAGCTGGTGCAGAGACAGAAGGTAAACAAAGAAGTAAAAAGAAATCGAAGTGTGACATCACAGCCAAGAGAGTAAGTGATTGGATTGGTGAGTATTTAATCTTTTTCTTTTTCTTTTCTTATCAGTAAGAAACCTTTGGCGTTGTTATCAATTACGTTAATTTAAGGGTTAAGCCATGGCAGGAGAGCCCAGACCCATCTGATGCTCCTCCTGTGCTATGTGGGAAGTCAGGGACGCTTCCAGTTTCCCTGCCAAATACATATGCAGGAAGTGTATCCAGCTGCAGCTCCTGACAGACCGCATTGCGGCACTGGAGCTGCGCATGGATTCACTCTGGAGCATCTGCGATGCTGAGGATGTCATGAATAGCAGGTTTAGTGAGTTGGTCACACCGCAGGCAAAGGTTACACAGCCAGAGAGGGAATGGATGACCATCAGGCAGAGCAGGAGTAGGAAGGTAGTGTAGTGGTCCCCCGCGGTCATCTCCCTCCAAAACAGATACACCACCTTGGATACTGTTGGGCGACATGACTCATCAGGCGAAGGCAGCAGCAGCCAAGTCCATGGCACCAGGGGTGGCTCTGCTGCACAGGAGGGCAGGAAAAAGAGTGGGAGAGCTATAGTGATAGGGGATTCGATTGTAAGGGGAATAGATAGGCGTTTCTGCGGCCGCAACCGAGACTCCAGGGTGGTATGTTGCCTCCCTGGTACAAGGGTCAAGGATGTCTCGGAGCGGCTGCAGCATATTCTGGAGGTGGAGGGTGAACAGCCAGCTGTCGTGGTGCATATAGGTACCAATGATATAGGTAAAAAAACAGGATGAGGTCCTACAAGCTGAATTTAGGGAGCTAGAAGTTAAATTAAAAAGTAGGACCTCAATGGTAGTAATCTCAGCATTGCTACCAGTGCCAAGTGCTAGTCAGAGTAGGAATTGCAGGATAGCTCAGATGAATACGTGGTTTGAGAAATGGTGCAAGGGGGAGGGATTCAAATTCCTGGGACATTGGAACCGGTTCTGGGAGAGGTGGGAACAGCACAAACCGGACGGTCTGCACCTGGGCAGGACTGGAACCGATGTCCTAGGCGGAGTGTTTGCTAGTGCTGTTGGGGAGGGTTTAAACTAACATGGCAGGGGAATGGGAATCTATGCAGGGAGGCTGAGGGAAGTAAAAAGGGGGCAGAAGCAAAAGGTAGGAAGGAGAAAAGCAAGAGTGGAGGGCAGAGAAATCAAGAGCAAAAATCAAAAAGGGCCACATTACAACATAATTCTAAAAGGACAAAGAGTGTTAAAAAAACAAGCCTGAAGGCTCTGAGTCCCAATGCGAGGAGCATTCATAATAAGGTGATAGCTGTTAACAGATATGATGTAATTGGGATTACGGAGACATAGCTCTAAGTTAACCAAGGCTGGGAACTCAACATCCAGGGGTATTCAATATTCAGGAATGACAGACAGGAAGGAAAAGGAGGTGGGGTAGCGTTACTGGTTAAAGAGGAGATTAACGCAATAGTAAGGAAGAGCATTAGCGTGAATGATGTGGAATCTATATGGATAGAGCTGTGAAGCACCAAAGGGCAGAAAATGTTAGTGGGAGTTGTGTACAGACCACCAAACAGTAATAGGGAAGTTGGGGATGGCATTAAACAGGAATTTAGGGATGCGTGCAATAAGGGTACAGCAGTTATCACGGGTGACTTTAATCTGCATATTGATTGGGCTAATCAAACTGGTAGCAATACTGTGGAGGAGGATTTCCTGGAGTGTATAAGGGATGGTTTTCTAGACCAATATGTCAAGGAACCAACTGGGTCTTGTGTAATGAGAGAGGATTAATTGGCAATCTGGTCGTGCGGGGCCCCTTGGGGAAGAATTACCATAATATGGTAGAATTCTTCATTAAGATGGAGAGTGACACAGTTAATTCAGAGACTAGGGTCCTGAACTTAAAGAAAGGAAACTTTGACAGTGTGAGACATGAATTGGCTAGGATAGACTGGCGAATGATACTTAAAGGGTTGATGGTGAATAGGCAATGGCAGACATTTAAAGATCACATGGATGAACTACAACAATTGTACATCTCTGTGTGGCATAAGACTAAAAAAGAGAAGGTGGCTCAACCATGGCTAACAATGGAAATTAGAGAAAGTGTTAAATCCAAGGAAGAGGCATATAAATTAGCCAGAAAAAGCAGCAAACCTGAGGACTGGGAGAAATTTAGAATTCAGCAGAGGAAGACAAAGGGTTTAATTAGGGGGGGCAGAAATAGAGTATGAGACTAAGCTTGCAGGGAACATAAAAGCTGACTGCAAAAGCTTCTATAGATATGTGAAGAGAAAAAGATTAGTGAAGACTAATGTACGTCAGAATCAGGTGAATTCATAATGGGGAACAAGGAAATGGCAGACTAATTGAACAAATACTTTGGTTCTGTCTTCACTAAGGAAGACACAAATAATGAGAAAGCAGGAATGGGGTACTGAAGTTGCATGTTCAGCCATGAACTCATTGAATGGCGGTGCAGGCTCGAAGGGCCGAATGGTCTACTCCTGCACCTATTTTCCATGTTTCTATGTTTCTATGTAACCTCCCGAAAATACTAGGGGACCGAGGGTCTAGCGAGAAGGGGGAACTGAGGGAAATCCTTATTAGTCAGGAAATAGTGTTAGGGAAATTGAAGGGACTGAAGGCCAATAAATCCCCAGGGCCTGATAGTCTGCATCCCAGAGTACTTAAGGAAGTGGCCCGAGAAATAGTAGATGCATTGGTGGTCATTTTCCAACATTCCATGGACTCTGGTTCAGTTCCTATGGATTGGACGGGAGCTAATGTAACCCCACTTTTTATAAAAGGAGGGAGAGAGATAACAGGGAATTATAGATTGGTTAGCCTGACATCGGTGGTGGGGAAAATGCTGGAATCAATTATTAAAGATGTAATAGCAGCACATTTGGAAAGCAGTGACAGGATCCGTCCAAGTCAGCATGGATTTATGAAAGGGAAATCATGTTTGACAAATCTTCTAGAGTTTTTTGAGGATGTAACTAGTAGAGTGGATCAGGGAGATCCAGTGGATGTGGTGTACTTGGACTTTCAAAAGACTTTTGACAAGGTCCCACATTAGAGATTAGTGTGCAAAATTAAGGCACATGCGATTGGGGGTAATGTATTGATGTGGATAGAGAACTGGTTGGCAGACAGGAAGCAGAGAGTAGGAATAAACGGGTCCTTTTCAGAATGTCAGGCAGTGACTAGTGGGGTGCCGCAGGGTTCAGTGCTGGGACCCCAGTTATTTACAATATACATTAATGATTTAGACAAAGGAATTGAATGTAATATCTCCAAGTTTGCAGATGACACTAAGCTGGGTGGCAGTGCGAGCTGCGAGGAGGATGCGAGGAGGCTGCAGGGGGACTTGGACAGGTTAGGTGAATGGGTAAATGCATGGCAGATGCAGTATTAAGTGGATAAGTATGAGGTTATCCATTTTGGTGGAAAAAGCAGGAACGCAGAATATTATCTGAATAGTAACAGATTAGGAAAAGGGGAAGTGCAACGAGTCCTGGGTGTCATGGTACATCAGTCATTGAAGGTTGGCATGCAGGTACAGCAGGCAGTAAAGAAAGCAAATGGCATGCTGGCCTTCATAGCTAGGGGATTTGAGTATAGGAGCAGGGAGGTCCTACTGCAGTTGTACAGGGCCTTGGTGAGACCACACCTTGAGTATTGTGTGCAGTTTTGGTCTCCTAACCTGAGGAAGGACATTCTTGCTATTGAGGGAGTGCAGCGAAGGTTCACCAGACTGATTCCCAGGATGGCAGGACTGACATATGAAGAAAGATTGGATCGATTAGGCTTATATTCACTGGAATTTAGAAGAACGACAGGGGATCTCATAGAATCATATAAAATTCTGATGGGATTGGACAGGTTAGATGCAGGAAGAATGTTCCCGATGTTGGGGAAGTCCAGAGCCAGGGGTCACAGTCTAAGGATAAGGGGTAAACCATTTAGGACCGAGATGAGGAGAAACTTCCTCACTCAGAGAATTGTGAATCTGTGGAATTCTCTACCACAGAAAGTTGTTGAGGCCAGTTCATTAGATATATTCAAAAGGGAGTTAGCTGTGGCCCTTACGGCTAAAGGGATCAAGGGGTATGGAGAGAAAACAGGAATGGGATACTGAAGTTGCATGTTCAGCCATGATCATATTGAATGGTGGTGCAGGCTCGAAGGGCCAAATTGCCTACTCCTGCACCTATTTTCTATGTTTCTATGTTTCCAGAGACTTGAACACAAAATCTAGGCTGACATTCCCAATTCAATACTGAGGGAGTGCTGCACTGTTGGAGGTGCTGCCTTTTGGATGAGACTTTAAACTGAGGCCCCGTCTCTTCCCTCAGATGGGTGTAAAAGATCCTATGGCACTATTTTGAATGGGAAGAGGGGAGTTCTCCCTGGTGTCATGAGCAATATTTATCCCTCAACCAACGTCACTAAAACAGATTATCTGGTCATTATTACATTGCTGCTTGTGGGAGCTTGCTGTGCGCAAATTGGCTGCTGTGTTTCCTACATTACAACAGTGACTACACTTGAAAAATACTTCTTTGGTTGTAAAGTGCTTGGAGACGTCCTGAAGTTGTGAGAGGCGCTATATAAATGCAAGCTCTTTCTTCTTTTTCTTTCTTACGTTCCTTTGGTTTGTGTGGTCAACAGCACATTGCTAAAACATCTGGGCAAGAAGTAGTTCTGATCTTAAATAGATTGGAGCACCACACTACAATCACTAGTTGATTTTCCGTGGCATTGTATAGAAGCCAAATCTAGTCTTCAGGTCAATCAGCCCTAGTGGGCGGGGTTAATGGAGCTAGATTGTAGAGACGTATTGTAGCACACACTTTAAACTCACACATTTTTATATAATAGTTTGATTTTATATTATTATTGGTTCAATAACAAAGCTTATAGCAATTTCGGAAGTCGACCGATAGTAGGCAGTTGTTAGGAAGATACGAGTTTTCCTGCAGCACAGGCAAAAGGTGAATTGTACTCACTGCGCATTTGATGCTGCTTCAAATGTGTACTGTCTCCATTTGACATCCTTTGTGACTGTGACAAAGGTAAGCTATCCCGCCGCGTCCTTCTGGACCTGTCTGCAGCCTCTGACACAGTTGACCACTCCTTCCTCCTCCAACGCCTCTCCACCAATGTCCAGCTAAGTGGGGACTGCACTTGTCTGGTTCCATTCTTATCTATCAAATCATACCAGAAAATCTCCAGCAATGGCTTCTCTTCCCACTCCCGCATCGTTAACTCTGGTGTCCCCCAAGGATCTGTCCTTGGTCCCCTCCTAATTCTCATCTATATGCTGCACCTTGGTGATGTCATCCGAAAACACGGAGTCAGTTTCCACATGTACGCAGACGACACCCAGCTCTACCTCACCACCACTTCTCTCGATCCCTGCTTGGTATCTAAATTGTAAAATTGCTTGTCCGACATCCAGTCCTGGATGAGCAGAAATTTTCCCCAATTAAATATTTGGGAAGACCGAAGCCATTATCTTTGGTCCCCGCCACAAACTACGTTCCCTAACCACTGACTCCATCCCTCTCCCTGGCATCAATCTGAGGGTGAACCAGACTTTTCACAACCTCAGTGTCATATTTGACCCTGAAATGAGTTTCCAGCCATATATCCGCGGCATAACTAAAACTGCCTTTTTCGACCTCCGTAACATTGCCAGCCTCCGCCCCTGCTTTAGCTCTTCTGCTGCTGAAACCCTCATTCATGCCATTGTTACCTCCAGACTTGACTACTCCAACTCACTCCTGGCCGGCCTTCTACATTCCACACTACGTAAACTTGAAGTCATCCAAAACTCAGCAGCCCGTGTACTAACCCGCACCAAGTCAAGATCACCCATCACCCCTGTGCTTTCTGACCTACATTTGCTCCCTCTCCTCTGGAAGGAGGAGATCATGTCACGAGATCTCAGAGACGCTGTAATCATGACCATCTTCAAGAAAGGTGACAAGTTCGACTGCGGTAACTACCTGCTGTCAACCACCGGGAAAGTAATCGCAAGAATCCTCCTTCTTCCTGTGGCTGAAGAACTCCTCCCAGAGTCGCAATGCGGATACCACTAAGGGGCACAATGGACGTGATCTTCACCGTGCGGCAGATACAAGAGAAATGCAGGGAACAGCACCAACCCCTGTACATGGCCTTCTTCGACCTCACAAAAGCCTTCGATACTGTCAACCGTGAGGGATTATGGAGCATCCTCCTCAGATTTGGCTGCCCTCAAAAGTTTGTCACCATTCTCCGCCTGGTCCACGATGGCATGCAAGCCGTGATCCTGACCAATGGATCCACCACAGACCCATTCCATGTTCAGACCAGGGTCAAGCAAGGCTCTTCTCGATCTTCTTTGCTGCAATGCTCCATCTCACCCTCGGCAAGCTCCCCACTGGAGTGGAGCTAAATTACAGGACAAACGGGAATCTGTGCAACCTCCAGGCCAGATCCAAGGTCATCCCATTCTCTGTCATCGAATTACAGTATGCAGATGATGCTTGCGTCTGCACACACTCGGAGGCCAAACTCCAAGCCATCATCAACACCTTCACCGAGGCATCCGAGAGCATGAGCCTTACACTAAACATCCGTAAGACAAAGGTCCACTACCAACCTGCCCCCACCACACAGCACTGCCCCCCCGGTTATCAAAATTCACGACGAGGCTTTGGATAATTGGACCATTATCCATACCTCGGGAGTCTACTGTCAACAAGGGCAGACATCGATGACAAGACCCAACACTGCCTTCAGTGTGCCAGTGCAGCCTTCGGTCACCTGAGGAAGAGAGGGTTTGAAGACCAGGACCTCAATCCTGTACCAAGCTCACAATCTACAGTGCAGTGGTGATACCCGCCCTCCTATATGGCTCAGAGACATGGACTATGTACAGCAGGCACCTCAAAACATTGGAGTACCACCAACGCTGCCTCCGCAAGATCCTGCAAATCCATTGGCAGGACAGGTGCACCAATACCAGTGTCCTCGCTCAGGCCAATATCCCCAGCATCGAAGCACTGACCACGCTCGATCAGCTCCGTTGGACAGGCCACATCGCCCACATGCCTGACACGAGACTCCCAAAACAAGCTATCTACTCGGAGCTCCAACATGGCAAGTGAGCCCCAAGTGGGCAGAGGAAACGTTTCAGAATACCCTCAAAGCCTCCTTGAAAAAATGTAACATCCCTATCAACACCTGAGAATCTCTGGCCCAAGACCGCCCAAAGTGGAGGAAAAGCATCTGGGAAGGCGCTGAACATCTTGAGTCTCTTCGCCGGGAGCAAGCTGAAGCCAAATGTCGACAGCGGAAGGAGCGCATGACAACCCAGGCACTCCACCCACCCTTTCCTTCAACCACCGTTTGCCCCACCTGTGACAGAAACTGTTGGTCCCACATTGGACTCTTCAGTCACCTAAAAACTAATTTCTAGTGTGGAAGCAAGTCATCCTCGACCCCGAGGGATTGCCTATGATGATGACGTTGGCTCCCAGTTAACCAACACCTCGATTTTAAAATTCTACTTGTTTATAAATCATGCCCTGGTCTTACTCCTCCCTATCTGTAATCTTTTTCAGCCTCACAACCCCACAAGATGTCTGCGCTCCTCAAATTCTGGCCTCTGGAACATCCCTCGTTATAACTGCTCAACCATCGGTGGCCGTGCCTTCAGATGCCTGGGCCCTAAGTTCTGGAACTCCCTCCCTCAACCTCTCCACCTCATTACCTCTCTTTCCTCCTTTAAGATGCTCCTTAAAACCTACCTCTTTAAACAAGCTTTTGTTCTTCTGCCTTAATTTCTTCTTCTGTGGCTCGTTGTCAAATTTATCTGTTTTGTCTTGTTACACTGCTGTGAAGCGCCTTGGGATGTTTTACCACGCTAAAGGCGCTATATAAATAAAAGTTATTATTATTATTATTTAAAAAACCTCAAAACCTCATACATCACGTCAATCTTTTGTGGGATTGTACATGGTGAGTGAAGACTTTAAACTGACAGCACAAAAGTAATCATTCTTTAGCACTTCTTCAGGTGAAGCAGATTAGAGGGTAGGGGACAATTGGATCAGGGCATACAGATTTAATCCACTCTCCATTTTAAAGTTATTAATGGGCTAGACTTTCGGCTTGATTGTCGGCGATTTTCTCAGCGGTACAGCTAGTTTTCCGCCCAGCAAGAGTTTCCACTTAATTTTTTGCCTTGGTATTGTCCATAAGAACATAAGAACATAAGAATTAGGAACAGGAGTCAGCCACCTAGCCCCTTGAGCCTGCTCCGCCATTCAACAAGATCATGGCTGATCTGGCCGTGGACTCAGCTCCACTTACCCGCCCTCTCCCCGTAACCCTTAATTCCCTTATTGGTTAAAAATCTATCTATCTGTGATTTGAATACATTCAATGAGCTAGCCTCAACTGCTTCCTTGGGCAGAGAATTCCACAGATTTACAACCCACTGGGAGAAGAAATTCCTTCTCAACTCGGTTTTAAATTGGCTCCCCCGTATTTTGAGGCTGTGCCCCCTAGTTCTAGTCTCCCCGACCAGTGGAAACAACCTCTCTGCCTCTATCTTGTCTATCCCTTTCATGATTTTAAATGTTTCTATAAGATCACCCCTCACCCTTTTGAACTCCAATGAATAAAGACCCAGTCTACTCAATCTATCATCATAAGGTAACCCCTTCATCTCCGGAATCAGCCTAGTGAATCGCCTCTGTACCCCCTCCAAAGCTAGTATATCCTTCCTTAAGAAAGGTGACCAAAATTGCACGCAGTACTCCAGGTGCGGCCTCACCAATATCCTATACAGTTGCAGCAGGACCTCCTTGCTTTTGTACTCCATCCCTCTCGCAATGAAGGCCAACATTCCATTCGCCTTCCTGATTACCTGCTGCACCTGCAAACTAACTTTTTGGGATTCATGCACAAGGACCCCCAGGTCCCTCTGCACCGCAGCATGTTGTAATTTCTCCCCATTCAAATAATATTCCCTTTTACTGTTTTTTTTTCCAAGGTGGATGACCTCACATTTTCCGACATTGTATTCCATCTGCCAAACCTTAGCCCATTCGCTTAACCTATCTAAATCTCTTTGCAGCCTCTCTGTGTCCTCTACACAACCCGCTTTCCCACTAATCTTTGTGTCAATTGCAAATTTTGTTACGCTACACTCTGTCCCCTCTTCCAGGTCATCTATGTATATTGTAAACAGTTGTGGTCCCAGCACTGATCCCTGTGGCACACCACTAACCACCGATTTCCAACCCGAAAAGGACCCATTTATCCAGACTCTCTGCTTTCTGTTAGCCAGCCAATTCTCGATCCATGCTAATACATTTCCTCTGACTCCGCGTACCTTTATCTTCTGCAGTAACCTTTTGTGTGGCGCCTTATCGAATGCCTTTTGGAAATCTAAATACACCACATCCATCGGTACACCTCTATCCACCATGCTCGTTATATCCTCAAAGAATTCCAGTAAATTAATTAAACATGATTTCCCCTTCATGAATCCATGTTGCATCTCCTTGATTGCACTATTCCTATCTAGATGTCCCGCTATTTCTTCCTTAATGATAGCTTCAAGCATTTTCCCCACTACAGATGTTAAACTAACCGGCCTATAGTTACCTGCCTTTTGTCTGCCCTCTTTTTTAAACAGAGGCGTTACATTAGCTGCTTTCCAATCTGCTGGTAACTCCCCAGAGTCCAGAGAATTTTGGTAGATTATAACGAATGCATCTGCTATAACTTCCGCCATCTCTTTTAATACCCTGGGATGTATTTCATCAGGACATGGGGACTTGTGTACCTTGAGTCCGATTAGCCTGTCCAGCACTACCCCCCAGTGATAGTGATTATCTCAAAGTCCTGCCTTCCTACATTCCCGTGACCAGCAATTTTTGGCATGGTTTTTGCGTCTTCCATTGTGAAGACCGAAGCAAAATAACTGTTTAAGGTCTCAGCCATTTCCACATTTCCCATTATTAAATCTCCCTTCTCATCTTCTAAGGGACCAACATTTACTTTAGTCACTCTTTTCCGTTTTATATATCGGTAAAAGCTTTTACTATCTGTTTTTATGTTTCGTAATCTATCTTTGCTTTCTTTATTGCTTTCTTAGTCATTCTTTGCTGTCATTTAAAATTTTCCCAATCTGCTAGTTTCCCCACTAACCTTGGCCACCTTATACGCATTGGTTTTTAATTTGATACTCTCCTTTATTTCCTTGGTTATCCACGGCTGGTTATCCCTTCTCTTACCGCCTTTCTTTTTCACTGGAATATATTTTTGTTGAGCACTGTGAAAGAGCTCTTTAAAAGTCCTCCACTGTTCCTCAATTGTGCCACTGTTTAGTCTGTGTTTCCAGTGTACTTTAGCCAACTTTTCCCTCATCCCACTGTAGTCCCCTTTGTTTAAGCATAGTATGCTCATTTGAGACACTACTTCCTCACCCTCAATCTGTATTACAAATTCAACCATACTGTGATCACTCATTCCGAGAGGATCTTTTACTTGGAGATCGTTTATTATTCCTGTCTCATTACAGAGGACCAGATCTAAGATCGCTTGCTCCCTTATAGGTTCTGTAACATACTGTTCTCAGAAACAATCCCGTATGCATTCTATGAATTCCTCCTCAAGGCTACCCCGTGCGATTTGATTTAACCAATCGATTTGTAGGTTAAAATCCCCCATGATTACTGCCATTGCTTTTTCACATGCCTCCATTATTCCCTTGATTATTGCCCGCCCCACCGTGAAGTTATTATTTGGGGGCCTATAAACTATGCCCACCAGTGACTTTTTCCCCTTACTATCTCTAATCTCCACCCACAGTGATTCAACATTTTGTTCATTAGAGCCAATATCGTCTCTCACAACTGCCCTGATATCATCCTTTATTAACAGAGCTACCTCACCTCCTTTCCCTTTTTGTCTATCTTTCCGATTTGTCAGATACCCCTGTATGTTTAATTCCCAGTCTTGGCCACCCTGCAACCACGTTTCTGTAATGGCCACCAAATCATACCCATTTGTAATGATTTGTGCCGTCAACTCATTTACTTTATTTCGAATGCTGCGTGCGTTTAGATAGAGTGTTTTAATACTAGTTTTTAAACCATGATTTTTAGTCGCCCGCTGGGACCAGACCGCCAACGTGCAATGCCGAGAACAACCGCCAGGACGTAAGTTTGGCCTCAACCATCGACTTCCAGATTGCCGAGAGACCCGCCCTGTAAAAGCTGCTTAAACAGGGCGCTGGGGGAGCCCGGCAAATTAAAAAAATTTTAAAACAGCGATTAGGTTTAAAAATGTCTTGGGAATGCTTTGTACTTTTTTTAAATGAAATTATTTTAAAAAGTTTTCTCCACTCCCCAGGCCCAACCTCAGCCTCGGACTAAATTTTAGTACTTACCATCCATTCTGGTAACGACTGCCCATATTGCTAACTTTCCACTTACCCGCCAAGAAAACTGCCGACAATAAGTGTGCAATGCCCATTTTCTCGCCGGACATTTAGTTTTACTTACTTTAATCATAAAAATGGAAATTTTCATCAGCTTTTCTCGCCGAACGTTAGTGGTTCTTCTCAGCGGGTAATTGGGCGTTGAGGGCCTTTAGAGAAAGTCTAGCCCATTACCCTTGTAAATTCCTATGTCCTGCATTATAATGGACACTGCATATGTAAACGTGTCGGGTTTAATTAAACCCTACCACTTGTGATGGCAGTTTCCATTATAAAGATGGTCATAAGAATTTATGATGGAATTAATTGACGGAAAGTGTGTGCACTGCAAGATATTTATACATGTGTGCAACATTCTCTAGCCCTACAACCCCCTGAAAACTCTGCTCTCCTCCAATTCTGGCCTCTTGTCCATCCTGATTTCCTTCACTCCACAATTCACAGCCATGCCTTCAGCTGTCCAGGCCCTAAGCTCGAGATTTCCCTCCCTCTCCACCCTTCTACCTCTGTCTCCTCCTTTAAGACACTCCTTAAAACCTACCTTTATGATCAAGCTTTTGGTTACCTGTCTTAATGGCTCGGATTTTGCGGTAAAAACAACGGTGAGGCTATCACCGTTTGCTCACCATTATTAAAGAGTAAATTGGACAGCAACTTCCAGAGAACACACACGTGCAGCTAAACATGCAAATCAGGCAGTTGTTGTCCGAGTTCCTCTGCTCCTCCAGAAGCTTCGCTATAACAGTATCTCGCCGAGAGAATAGGCATTCAAATACACAGAAGGATGTGAAGTTGGGGTACTTGCATGATAGATACCCACGAAACAAGGCAGAAAAAGTTAGGGCTTTTACATTCAAGTGTAAGTTAAATTTAATGGCTTGAAAAATCTTAATTACTGTCAAACAACCTCCCTTTACACTGAAAATTAATTTTATGAGTAGGGAATATCATATCTTCAGATTTTAATTATTGTTGGAGATTTTAAAAAAATAAAGAAAGGTAAATTTAAAAAAGGAGGCAGACAAAAAGCAGGAAACTGTAGACCAGTTAGCCTAACATCTATGGTTGGGAAAATGTTGGAGTACATTATTAAAGAAGCAGTAGCAGGACATTTGGAAAAGCAAAATTCGGTCAGGCAGAGTCAGCGTGGATTTATGAAGGGGAAGTCATGTTTGACAAATTTGCTGGAATTCTTTGAGGATGTAACAAACAAGGTGGATAAAGGGGAACCAGTGGATGTGGTGTATTTGGACTTTCAGAAGGCATTTGACAAGGTGCCACATAAAAGATTACTGCACAAGATAAAAGTTCATGGGGTTGGGGGTAATATATTAGCATGGATAGAGGATTGGCTAACTAACAGAAAACAGAGAGTCGGGATAAATGGTTCATTATCTGGTTGACAACCAGTAACTAGTGAGGTGCCGCAGGGATCAGTGCTGGGACCCCAACTATTTACAATCTATATAAATGACTTGGAAGAAGGGACTGAGTGTAATGTAGCCAAGTTTTCTGATGATACAAAGATGGTAGGAAAAGCAATGTGTGAGGAGAACACAAAAAATCTGCAAAAGGACATAAACAGGTGAAGTGAGTTGGCAAAAATTTGGCGGATGGAGTATAATGTTGGAAAGTGTGAGGTCATGCACTTTGGCAGAAAAAAAAATCAAAGAGTAAGTTTTTATTTAAATGGAGAAAGATTGCAAAGTGCCACAGTACAGCGGGACCTGGGGGTACTTGTGTATGAAACACAAAAGGATAGTATGCAGGTACAGAAAGTGATCAGGAATGCCAATGGTATTTTGGCCTTTATTGCAAAGGGGATGGAGTATAAAAGCAGGAAGTCTTGCTACAGCTAAATAAGATATTGGTGAGGCCACACCTGGAATACTACGTGCAGTTTTGGTTTCCATATTTACGAAAGGATATACTTGCTTTGGAGGCAGTTCAGAGAAGGTTCACTAGGTTGATTCCGGGGCTGAGGGGGTTGACTTATGAGGAAAGGTTGAGTAGGTTGGGCCTCTACTCATTGGAATTCAGAAGAATGAGAGGTGATCTTATTGAAACGTATAAGATTATGAGGGGGCTTGACAAGGTGGATGCAGAGAGGATGTTTCCACTGATAGGGGAGACTAGAACTAGAGGGCATGATCTTAAAATAGCGGGCCGCCCATTTAAAATAGAGATGAGGAGAAATTTCTTCTCTCAGACGTTTGTTAATCTGTGGAATTCGCTGCCTCAGAGAGCTGTGGAAGCTGGGACATTGAATAAATTTAAGACAGAAATAGACAGTTTCTTAAACGATAAGGGAATAAGGGGTTATGGGGAGCGGGCGGGGAAGTGGAGCTGGGTCCATGATCAGATCAGCCATGATCGTATTAAATCACAGAGCAGGCTCGAGGGGCCGTATGGCCTACTCCAGATCCTATTTCTTACGTTCTTATGTAAATACATTCTTATGTTCTTAAGTAAATACATTCTTTAAACCTATTCTTTCTGTGTCGTTTATCTCTCTCTCTTCATCCCATCTCTCTTTATTTTGCTTTCTTTACCTGATTTTGACATTGAATTAAATATTCTAACTTGCAATTCCTGGTTCAAACTGTGCACCTCATTAACAATATCTCAATCTAATTGGTTAAGGATCAACTTAAGGAGATGCTGTCCCCATTTACACAGGTCCCAGATCCCCTGTCAAGAGTGTCGCACTGAAATGGATTTTTAATCACGGCGAGTTGCAGTGCAAAAGCCCATAGAAAGTCTGTGGGCAAGTGTAAGTGTTGTCATCGTAGGCGGTCCCTCGAACGAGGATGACTTGCTTCCACAAGAGTTCACAGATGTTTCAATGAAGGAACCGATGTTCCAGTCTTGAACTCAAATTGAGGGGGTGGAAGATGCCTGTGCGTGGATTTTTTTAACGTATTATGACCGTTGCACATCAGCCACCACATGGGCTCAACAGAGCTAGGCCTTTATCCAGTGGCAAGGGTTGAATCAGGACGACTGGAGACCTGCTCTGCTGCACAGACCTAGTGCGCACACATATCGCAATGTGGACAGGCCCGTGCTGCCCCTGGGTCCTCGGCTCTTCTAGGCCCTGTACCCACATTCGCCGCATCTCCACCATGATCTCTCGCCGCTCCTCCACCACAAAAACACTCGCCGCACCTCTTCCACGATCTCCCGTCGCATCTCTGCACCATCCCTCATCACTCCTCTGCCCTGATCACTCGTCACAAGTCCACCACAACCTTCCCGCTCCTCTGCGTTACCCGGGCCCAACCAATGCTCCTGCCCACGCTCCAAACGGCGACCTGGATCCTGATGATGTCAGCCAGTCGCCTACCTTGAAGCCGTCGCACACTTGGAGCAACTCGCGCTGGAAGCTGCAGTGGCCTGCTCCAGCTCTTTTTATAGCCCCGACCTGCGGAGATGTTCTCTCGCAGGTCGGGGCGGCCCACAATGTTCCAGGACTCGGCGCTCCAGCTCTATTTATAGCCCCGACCTGCGATGGTGTTCTCGATGTAGGAAAAGTGTAAGTGTAAGGAACAGCTGGCACCATTTGTTTACTCCTGCCCGCAAAAACCTGGCCATTATCTCCCACGCGGCTCGGTGTCAAATTTTATTTTATAACACTCCTGTGGAGCACAATGGAACATTTTACTACGTTAAAGGCACTATACAAATGCAAGTTGTTATTGTATGTGTGTGTGTTGACTATTCCATTGCACTCATGGCTGGCCTCCCACATTCTACCCTATGTAAACTTAAGGTCATCCAAAACTCGGCTGCCCGTGTCCTAACTCGCACCAAGTCCCGCTCATCCATCACCCATGTGCTCGCTGACCTATATTGGCTTCCGGTTAAGCAACGCCTCGATTTCAAAATTCTCATCCTTGATTTCAAATTCCTCCATGACCTCGCTCCTGTAATCTCCTCCAGCCCTACAATCCCCCAAGATATCTGCGCTCCTCTAATTCTGGCCTCTTGAGCATCCCTGATTTTAATTGCTCAACCATTGGTGATTGTGCCTTCTGTTGCCGAGGACCCAAGCTCTGGAATTCCCTGCCTAAACCTCTCTGCATCTCTCTCCTCCTTTAAGACGCTCCTCATTGACCAACCTGCACTAATTTCTCCTTATGTGGCTCATTTTCAAATTATTTTTGCCTTACAATACTCCTGTGAAGCACCTTGGGATGTTTTACTTTGTTAAAGACTCTATATAAATACAAGTTGTTGTTGATTAACTGCGATATCTAGGGTTTAATAAAGATATTTTTTTATTTATGGAGAGAGAAACTGTATTAACAGTGTTAATATTCCAGGTCGATGACCTTTTATAAGAACATCATAAACCAGTTCTGATGAAAGGTCATCGACCTGAAACATTAACTCTGTTTGCCTCTCCAGATATGCTGCCTGGACTTCTGAGTGTTTGCATCATTTAAAAAAAAACTCATCCTTGCCTTTGTTACCTCTAGACTTGACTACTCCAACACACTCCTGGCTGGCCTCCTACATTCTACCCTACGTAAACTTGAGCTCATCCAAAACTCGGCAGCCGAGGTCCTAACTCGCACCAAATCCCGCTCACCCATCAAGCTTTTGGTCAACTGTGCTAATTTCTTCTATGTGGCTTGGTGTCAAAATGTATTTGTTTTGTCTTAAAACAGTCCTGCGAAGTGTCTTGGGATGTTTTACTATGCAAAAGACGCTATATTAATTAGAAGTTGTTCCTATTTCAAATTTCCAGACTTGGCAGCATTTTGCTTTTTGTGCCATTGCTTCTGGTAGAGTTATGCCTAAAAGTGATAAAGATTTGATTTTACTCATCATAGGCAGTCCCTCGTATCGAGGATGGCCCGCTTCAATGCCAAAAAGGGATGAGTTCACAGATGTTTGAATGAAGGACTTAATATTCCAGGTCCCGAACTACATGTTGAAGGGTGGAAGATGCCTGTGCGTGCATTCTTTTAACGTGGGGTTGCACACCAGCCACCACACGGGCTTGACAGAGCTAGGTCTTGGTCCAGTGGCAAGGGTTAACCAAGACAACTGGAGACCAAGCTCTGCTGCACAGAACTAGTGCGTGCACATATCGCAGTGTTGCCGATCACATCGCTCTGCAATCTTTTGGGCAATTTCTCCCAATCAGGCCTGTGTTGTGGAGCTGAGCAATACAAATGTACTATTGTACTTATGTATTCATTATTATATGGATGCACATTACAATGAATGCAGCTCGCAAAGTAACAGGGCAGCACACACACACACACACATATATATATATATATATATAGAGACAGTGTGAGCGGAGCAGGGGCTGGCAGGGTGGCAGTGAGCTGACGCGTTGGCAGGTGTGGAACCCGGAGCGGGAGGACCGGGAGGCGCCTGTTCCACGGCCGGCGGAATACGCTCTATCTGCCGCCGCTGCCGGTGGGCTCTGGAGAATTCATCAAAAATATCAGACGGGCACAGGCAAAAAAAAATAAAAGATTGAGAGAGAGTGGCGGCCCGGCTGGGGGGGGGATTACTGTGCGGCGGTCGGCGGGCCGGGTCCTGAGGGAGCGGCTGGTGACGTGTTGCTGAGAAAGGGAGAGGGGAGAGGGAGAGAGTCGGCACTGACAGCCAGGGATTACCGGCTACAGAGACAGCCCGGGCCCCGGGACAGGCCCCGGCCTCAGCTACCGAGCCCCGAGACACAGAACAGGCCCGAGCCCGCGGCCTGAGTTACCGGGACAGGCCCGGCCCAGCATGGAGACGCTCTACCACCAGACCAATAAGTAAGTGTGGGGCGCTGAGGGGGAGGCCCGGGCCTGCGCACTCCCCCCGGCAGCAGGCTCCTGCGGGAACTCGGCCTGATTCAGTAACTGTCAAAGATACTTGAAAAGGAAATGGGGAAGTGGAGCTGAGTCCAGGATCAGACCAGCCAGGATCTCATTGAATGGCGGAGCAGGCTCGAGGGGCCAAATGGCCTATTCCTATTTCTATGTTTTTGTGTAAAAAGAAAATTGCTGGGGTCTGGGGGAAAGTGGGACTAATTGGATAATTCTACTGCACTCAAAGTACTTAATTGGCTGTAAAGCGCTTTGAGACGGCCAGTGGTTGTGAAAGGCGCTATAGAAATGCAAGTCTTTCACTTTCAAAGAGCCGGCACAGGCATGATGGGCCAAATGGCCTCCTTCCATGCTGTAAGATTCTATGATTTCTGGGCTCTGCTACAATTGTGATTTTATTTTGGGGTTAAACATCCCTATTAATGTATTTATTCCCCCTTTTTGAGAGGGTGCGAAGGAGCACAGCTACTGATTTTTCCTGGGCTACTGTCGATGCCTCCGGTTGCTTGGCAAGTAGGTGATGCCAAGAGCCCACCAAAATATGGAACTGCCATTTTGTTTTTGGCCACCCATATAGACTAGCTATGTAATTTTCTCTTCCCCCACCTCACACTCAAAAGCAAAAAGTGCTTAAGAGTACAAAAAGACAGACTTGCATTTATATAGTGCCTTTCGTGACTTAAGGATGTCCTAAAGCGTTTTACTTTTGAAATGTAGTCCACCTTAGAGAGCAGATGGGTCCTCTGTTTAATGTCTTATCCGAAAGACTGCATCTCTGACAGTGCAGCACTCCCTCAGCACTAAACTGGAGAGTCAGACCAGATATATTTACTCAAGTCCCTAGAGAGCGACTTGAACCCACATCCTTCTGACTCAGAGGTGAGAGTACTACCAACTGAGTCATGGCCGACCAGAATTCTTCAGTAAGAATGCTTGTGTGCTATCAGTTCCTCAATGGTGCTGTCCTGCTTCTCATCGACCCCTGTAACATAGAAAACATAGAAAATAGGTGCAGGAGTAGGTCATTCGGCCCTTCGAACCTGCACCACCATTCAATATGATCATGGCTGATCATGCAACTTCAGTACCCCATTCCTGCTTTCTCTCCATACCCTCTGATCCCTTTAGCCGTAAGGCTCCGTCATCTGAAGACCCAGTGCCAGGTTTTACTTGTACACTGATGACACGCAGCTCTATCTCTCCATCACCACCCTTGATCCAGCCAATGGGTCTGTGTTGTCAATCATCCAGTCCTGGGATGAACTGAAATTTACTCCAATTTCTTGCCATTGTTCCCTAGCCGCCAATTTCATCCCCATTGCTTGGACACTATCTGGCTGAAACACAACTTTTCACAAACTTGGCTTCCTATTGGACTCTGATCTGAGCTTCCGACACCTTATCCGCTCCATCACCAAAACCACCTACTTCTGTAGTATCACATGTCTTTTCTTCCTCCTTCCAGACCATCTGTTGATGAACTCCTCATCCATGCTTGACTTCCAGACTTAACTATTCCAGTGCACACCTGGCTGGCTTCCTCTTTCCCACCCTTCATAAACTTGAGCTCATTTAAAACTCTGCTGCTCTATCCTCACCTGCACCAAGTCCTGTTCACCCGTCACCCCTCTGCTCACTGAGCTACATTGGTTCCTGGTCCACCAAAGCCTCGATTTTTAATTTCTCAAATCCCTCAATGGCATCTCCCTATCATGTTGACCTCATCCAGCCTCAGAGTCCTTGAGCTGGAGTGCGAATTGGGGACACTCCGACACATAAGGGAGGGGGAGGGATTTCTGGACAGTTTTATCCAGAATACAGTCAAACTCCAGAGGAAAGCATAGGTTCAGGAAGGGGAGGATGTGACTGTTGGGGAACCGGATAGCGGGAATTTAGGCGAGGTTGAGAAGGGGGTTCCACAGACACTGGTCCTGTCCAACAGGTATAATGTACTCACTCCCTGTGAGGTACAAGGAGAAAGACTGTAGGGAGGACAGCCACAATGCAGATCAAGTTACTGTGGCTCTGAAGGCTGTCCAAGGGGGAAAGAGCAGAATAGAAATGTAGTAGTGATAGGGGACTCTATAATTAGGGGGATCGATGGCCTCCGCTGCATCCAAGAATGCAAATCTTGCCTGCCTGGTGCCAGGATAAGGGATATTTCACGACGGCTGGAGAAGAACTTGGAAAGGGAGGGGGGTAAATGCACTTGTCGTGGTCCATGCTAGAACAAATGACATAGGTAGGAACAGGGAGGAGGTCAGGAGTCAGGCTCTAAATTAAATAGCAGGACCTCAAGAGTAATAATCTCTGGATTATTGCTCGAGCCATGTGCAAATTGGTATAGAAGCAGACAGACCAGGAGAATTGACTCGTGACTAAAGGGCTGGTGTGGGAAAGAGGAGCTCCTTTTCATAGGACACTGGCACTAGTACTGGGACAGGAAAGAGTTGTACCGATGGGATAGGCTTCATCTGAACCGGGATGGGACCCGTGTCCTAGCGGAAAGGGTAAATGAGGAGGTGGCAAAGGCTTTAAACTAGTAAGATGGAGGGGAGGGATCTACAAGAAATGTAACCAGCCTACATATAAATAAAACATGAAAAGAGAACATAGGAAAGATTAACGTAAGATAGGACATTTTTGGCAAGGGAATAAATGAGTTATAGAACAGACGTCTAAAAAGATGGTTAGACATAAAGTGAGAGGAAATCCTATAAAAAATGAGTGAAACTGTCTGTACAGTAATGTACACAATATCTGTGTGCAAAACAGGGGAGCTGGAGGCAATCATGCATTGTGAGGAATCAGACATAAGGATTACTGAGAGATGGCTACAGAAAAATCAGGACTGGGAATTAAACATTGCAGAAAAAAGTGATGCAGCTATCATCAATTCAAAAATAGAATCCGTATGAATAGAGATATAATATAATAAAGGATCAATCACATTAATAGATGTAGTCAACAGACCACCTAATAGTGGAAGGGAGGTGGAGGCAGAAATATGCAGACAAATTAGGGAAATTAGTAAAAAACATAGAATAATAATCATTGGGGTTTCAACTACCCTGATATTAATTGGACAGAGAGGTAGGTAAAGGGGATAATAGAATGGAGTTCCTACAATGTCTCTATGACTCCTTTCTAAACCAGTATGTAAACAGCCCAACAAGGGAGGATTCACTATTGAAGCTAGTAATGGGGAATGAACCAGAGCAGATAAGAGAAGTAAAAGTAGGGGAATATCTAGGCAATAGTGACCATAATATAATACTACGCTTTAATATGATAATTGAGAAGGACCATAAGTATGACAAAAACCATGGTAATAGATTGGAGAAAAGCTTGATTATGAGGGGCTGAGACGAGAACTTGGGAAACTAAAATGGGCAACAATATTGGCAAAAAACGATGTAGAGCAGCAATGGGAAACATTTAAAATGATGTTCAACAGAGTGCACGAACAATATATTCCGCTAAAGAATAAAAACTAATGAGACTCCATGGATGAATAAAGCCATAAGGGAACAATTGGGGGTAAGGAAAGAAGTACATTACATTAAGTACATAGACAGCAGGGGAATGCATGTTAAGGGAGAATACGAAAAGATTAGGAGAGAAGTCAAAAAATCAATTAGAAAGGCAAAGAGGAACTATGAAATTAAATTATAAGAACATAAGAAATAGGAACAGGAATAGGCCATACGGCCCCTCGAGCCTGCTCCGCCATTTAATAAGATCATGGCTGATCTGATCATGGACTCGGCTCCACTTCCCCGCCCGTTCCCCATGACCCTTATCCCCTTATCGTTTAAGAAACTGTCTATTTCTGTTTTAAATTTATTCAATGTCCCAACTTCCACAACTCTCTGAGGCAGCGAATTCCACAGATTTATCACCCTCTGAGAGAAGAAATTTCTCCTCATCGCTGTTTTAAATGGGCGACCCCTTAATTCTAAGATCATGCCCTCTAGTTCTAGTCTTCCCCATCAGTGGAAACATCCTCTCTGCATCCACCTTGTCAAGCCCCCTCATAATCTTATACATTTCGATAAGATCACCTCTCATTCTTCTGAATTCCAATGAGTAGAGGTCCAACCTACTCAACCTTTCCTCATAAGTCAACCCCCTCATCTCTGGAATTAACCTAGTGAACCTTCTCTGAACTGCCTCCAAAGCAAGTATACCCTTTCGTAAATATGGAAACCAAAATTGCACGCAGTATTCCAGGTGTGGCCTCACCAATACCTTATATAGCTGTAGCAAGACTTCCCTGCTTTTATACTCCATCCCCTTTGCAATAAAGGCCAAGATACCAGTAGCCTTCCTGATCACTTGCTCTACCTGCATACTATCCTTTTATGTTTCATGCACAAGTACCCCCAGGTCCCGCTGTACTGCGGCACTTTGCAATCTTTCTCCATTTAAATAATAACTTCTCTTTGATTTTTTTCTGCCAAAGTGCACTTTCCGACATTATACCCCATTTGCCAAATGTTTGCCCACTCACTTAGCCTGTCTATGTCCTTTTGCAGATTTTTTAATGTCCTCCTCATCTTTGTATCGTCAGTAAAATTGGCTACATTACACTCAGTCCCTTCTTCCAAGTCGTTAATATAGATTGTAAATAGTTGGGGTCCCAGCACTGATCCCTGCGGCACCCCACTAGTTACTGGTTGCCAACCAGAGAATGAACCATTTAATCCGACTCTCTGATCTCTGTTAGTTAGCCAATCCTCTATCCATGCTAATATATTACCCCCAACCCCGTGAACTTTTATCTTGTGCAGTAACCTTTTATGTGTCACCTTGTCAAATGTCTTCTGGAAATCCAAATATACCACATCCACTGGTTCCCCTTTATCCACCCTGTTTGTTACATCCTCAAAGAATTCCAGCAAATTTGTCAAACATGACTTCCCCTTCATAAATCCATGCTGACTCTGCCTGACCGAATTTTGCTTTTCCAAATGTCCTGCTACTGCTTCTTTAATAATGGACTCCAACTTTTTCCCAACCACAGATGCTATCAAGGAACATAAAACAAAATAGTAAAATATTTTACAAGCACATCAATAAAAAAAAAAGGAAGGTTGGGATGGGAATAGGGCCGTTAAGGGATAGACAGGATAATACCACAGGTGATGATAGATGGCACAAATATTAGATCATTATTTTGCTTCAGTCTTTACCAGGGAGATAGAACAGGTGGACATGACATTGGATGATGAGATTAGTAATGAGAAAAGTACATTTAAAATAAAAAAAAAAGGAATATATGAAATAAACTAATCAACCTCAAAGAGGATAAACCGCCTGGTCCGGATGGATTGCATCCATGCATTTTAAAGGAATTTAGGGAAGAGATAGCAGTGGCCTTACTACACATATTTAATAATTCGTTAGAAAGAGGTGTAGTCCCAGAGGACTGGCGGATAGCTAATGTAGCGCCTATATTTAAGAAGGGGGATGGAACATGACCAGGGAATTATAGACCAGTCAGCTTAACATCGGTGTAGGAAAAATAATGGAATCCTTACTAAAGGAAAAAATAGAAGAACATCTAGAAATGAAAAGTATAATAATGAATAGTCCGTATGGATTTCAAAAGGAAAAGTCTTGCTTGTCCAGCTTCATTGAACTTTTTGAAGAGATAACAGAGAGAGTAGACAATGGTAATGTAGTAGATGTAATGTATCTAGATTTTAAAAAGGCCTTCAATAAGGTACCTCAGAATAGACTGATGAACAAGGTCAGAGAATGCGGAGACAGAGGACAAGTAGCAGAATGGATAGCTAGCCGGCTTCAAAACAGAAGCAGAGAGTAGGGATAAAAGGTAGCTATTCACAGTGGGTCAGTGCTGAGACCACAGTTGTTCACAATTTACATGAACAATTTAGACTTTGGAATCAAAAACACAATTTCTAAATTTGCAGATGTCACCAAATTGTTGATACTGAGGAGGACTGTAACAAATTACAGGAGGACATTAATTAACTTGCAGAATGGGCATATAATTGGCAAATGAAGTTCAACACAGATAAATGTGAGGTATCACAGGAGGACATTAATTAACTTGCAGAATGGGCATATAATTGGCAAATGAAGTTCAACACAGATAAATGTGAGGTATCACATTTCGGTAGGAAGAATAGGGAGGTCACTTATTACTTGGAGGGTGTGAGTCTAGGTGGGGTAGAGGAACAAAGGGATCTCGGAGTACAAGTACACAAATCACTAAAAGTTGCGACAGAAGGTTAGGAAGCACGTAATAAAAGCAAACCAAGCACTAGGGTTTATTTCTAGAGGTACAGAATAGAAAAGTAGGGAAGTTATGCTAAACCTGTATCGAACCTTGGTTAGACCACACTTAGAGTACTGCATACATTCTGGTCGCCATATTATAAAAAGAATTATATAGGCACTGGATAGGGTGCAGAGAAGATTTACAAGGATGATATCAGAAATGCGAGGGTATACATATCAGGAAACATAAGAATTAGGAGCCATTCGACCCCTCAAGCCTGCTCCGCCATTCAATGAGATCATGGCTGATCTTCAACCTCAACTCCACTTTCCTGCACTGTCCCGATATCTCTTGATTCCCTTAATATCCAAAAATCTATCGATCTCTGTCTTGAATATACTCAAAGACTGAGCCTTCATAGCCCTCTGGGGTGGAGAATTCCAAAGATTCACCACCCTCTTGAGTGAAGAAGTTTCTCCTCATCTCAGTCCTAAATGACCGACCCATTATTCTGAGACTGTGACCCCTGGTTCGAGACTTCCCAGCCAGAGGAAACATCCTCCCTGCATCTACCCCGTCAAGTCCTGTAAAAACTTTGTATGTTTCAATGAGATCACCTCTCATTCTTCTAAACTCTAGAGAATATAGGCCTAGTCTACTCAATCTCTCCTCATAGGACAATCCCCCCATCCCAGGAATCAGTCTGGTGAACCTTTGTTGCACTTCCTCAATGGCAAGTATATCCTTTCTTGGGTAAGGAGACCAAAACTGTACACAATACTCCAGGATGAACAGGCTAAGTCTCTCTTCTCTTGAAAAAAGAAGGCTGAGGGGTGACCTAATAGAGGTCTTTAAAATTATGAAAGGTTTTGATAGAGTGAATACAGAGAGAATGTTTCTACTTGTGGGGAAGACCATAAATAGAGGCCATCAATATAAGATAGTAACCAAGGATTTCCATAGGAATTCAGAAGAAACTTCTTTACCCAAAGAGTGGTGAGAATGTGGAATTCGCTACCACAGGAAGTGGTTGAAGCGAAATAGTATCGATGCATTTAAGACACGCATATGAGGGAGAAGGGAATAGAGGGTTATGCTGATAGCTTTATATGAGGAAAGACGGGAGGCGGCTCGAGTGGAGCATAAACGGATTGATTGGGCCGAAAGGCCTTTTTCTGTGCCGTATATTCTCCGTAAGCCCTTCAAGAACTCTGTGCTCCTCCAACTCTGGCCTCGTGTACATCCCTCCACTTCCTTCGCCTCATCATTGGCGGACATGCCTTCAGCCGTCTCGGTTCTAAGCTCTGGAATTCACTCCCTAAACTCTCCACCTTGCTCATTTCCTTTAAGACCCTCATTGAAACTTATCTCTTCGACCAAGCTCTTGGTTACCTGTGCTATTATTTTTTTGGCTCTTTTAAAATTTTTTGTCTGATTACGCTCCTGTGAAGTGCCTTGGTATATTTTCCCAAATTAAAGGTGCTCTATAAATGCAAGTTGTTGCTGTTATTCTCATTACAGATGCTAATGAAGTGTTTTCTGTTGTCGCAAGTCTATAAATCTGCCTGTACTGTAAACCAGGTAAATTTGGAAAACAGACAATTGGTTCATGTAGCTGAACGACTTCCGCAGTGGTTCCGCAATATGAATGGAATACCAGTTCCTCAAACCAGTAGTGGGGGTTAATTCATCAGTTCCCTGCAGAGAAATGAATGCCACTATGTTACAGGACACAACCAGCAGTGCTGTTGCAACATGTGATTCGTATTGCAGTTTTATCTCATTGCAGATATAGGGGGAAACTTTTATTTCGTTTGATACTATGTTAAATGAGTTGTGACTGAAAAACTAAGTTCCAAAAATATTGCAGTGGCGTTCAAATCTGTTAGTATTTTGAAATTTGTAAATTCACGTGTAATTTCTGGATATCTGCACTTTCAGGAATGAAAATAAAAGGAACGTCTTGATTGCCGATAAAAACGTAAGAAATAGGAGCAGGAGTCGGCTATTTGGCTCTTTGAGCCTGCTCCGCGATTTAATAAGCTGATCTTCTACCTTCCCACCCTATCCCCATACTACTTGATTCCTTTATATCCAAAAATCTATTGATCTCTGTCTTGAATATACTCAATGACTGAGCATCCACAGTCCTCTGGGTAGAGAATTCCAAAGATTCACAACTTCTGAAGAAATTTCTCCTCATCTCAGTCTTAAATGGCCGATCCCTTATCCTGAGACTATGCCCCTAGTTCTAGACTCTCCAGCCAGGGGAAAGAGCCTCTCAGCATTTACAGCTGTTTGTTCAAACTATAAACCTAGTTGTCTGGTTTGTAAACTCTGCAATAATGCAAATGTCTCCAGATTGAAATAGCAGTTTACAATCATAGTGAGAATTGTTATATTCCTGATGGAGTTGGTTGCAAAATTTCTCTTACTTTGGGTGAAGGATGGTACAGATTGAACCCCTCTTATCTGGCACCCTCGGGACGTTAGCCTGTGCCAGATAAGGGATTTTGCCGGACGAGGGGAGATCACGTTAAATTGGATGGTACAGGTACTGAGCAAGGGGATATCGGGGCTGGCTGGCTTGGGGCTGAGAGCGCGGGAAAGAGATCGTGGGGTTTTGCGGGAGTCGGCAGCGAGGAAGGACTTCAATTTGTTCACGTCAGAGCGGCTGGGAATGGTGCCAGACGAGGGGTGAGACTCCCGGATAAGGAAGGTTCAACCTATAGTACCTTAGAATGGAACATTTTCCATTTTGGCTGTCTGGTATCTGAATCCGACTCTCCCAGGCATATGATAGTTAGAAGTAAAGGTCCTTCTAGTCTGGCCAAGCCTGAGTCAGCACCCCTCATTTTAATAGCATTTTCTCACTTTCTGCACCAGGTGTCCTGTGGCCTCTTGGAGCCGGATTGCCAATTTGGTATCTGCTCAGTACAGTTTTGTGCATTTCTCATTTCTAAACGGAATTTCATCTTACCGGTCTGCTGCTTGTGAACCCAAAATCAGCAACGGTACCAAACCTTGGTGTCCTGTTTGACCCAGACCTGAGCTTCAAACCCCAGATCCTCCCCATCACCAGGACTGCGTGCATCCACTTCCACAACATTTCATGCCTGATTCCCTCGGCCGCTGAATCTCCTCTTCACGCATTTGTCACCTGCAGACTCAATGATCCCTAAAGTACACCTTGCCAGATTTCCACCCTCTGTAAACTCTGTAAACTCCAAATTGCAGCAGGCTCTATCCTATTCGACACTACATCCCACTTTCCAATTACCTCCCCATTCTCACTAACGTATATTCACCCCCTTTGAATGCATGAAGTTTAAAATCCTCCTTGTTTTCAAATTCTTCCACAGCTTCGCTCCGGCCTACCTCTGCAACTTCCTCCAACCCTGTATCACTTCTCCCTTTGGACTGCACTCTGCGCTCTAGTGCCTCTCCCCTGACCTTCGCCCCACCACTTGTGGTAGAGCCATCAGCTACTTCAATCACAAACCCCACTGCCTCTTGCCTTCTCTCTTCACCTTTAAAAGCATACTCAGAACTCAGCTGTTTGACCATGGTTTGGACCACCCTTTCTAATTTCTCTCTGGCTCAATGTCCGTTCTCCTGTCAATCACATCCTGCTTGGAATTTTAAAAAAATCTTTAAAGGTATATGAATGCAAGGTGCTGTCTAATACACTGCATCACCCCAGCTGCACTGATATTTGTCATCATGTGCGGTCCCTCGTATCGAGGATGACTTGCTTCCATGCCAAAAAAGGATGAGTTCACAGGTGTTTCGAATGAAGGACCCGAACTACATGTTGAAGGGTGGAAGATGCCTGTGCATGGATTTTTTAATGTGGGGTGGCCGTTGCACACCAACCACTACCTGGGCTTGACAGAACTAGGTCTTAGTCCAGTGGCAAGGATTACCCAAGACAACTGGAGACCAGCACTGCTGCCCGGACCTAGTGCGCACACGTATCGCAGTGTGGGCTGGTCCGTGCTGCCCCTGGGCCTCGATCACGCCCTTCCACAGTCTCTTGCCGCTCCTGCTGTATCTGCCCACGCTCCAATCACTGACCTGGACTGTGATGATGTCACCCTCCTGCACCAGCTCGCGCTGCTCCCTGGTGTCGTATTCCTCCATGCTGCTCCCGGACTGCTCACCTATGGCCTTTTATGAGAACACCAGCGGCAGGTCGGGGCCATAGAAGAAGCGGAGGTGAGCGGGCTGGGAGCAGCGTGGAGGCCCTGACCTGCGTGAGAACTGATATTTGTACGGACGCACTGCCTCCCCTTTCAGCAATATTTTTCAGCTGTACAAAAATGAAGCACTGTGAAGGGTTTGTTTTCCACGGAGGAGCAGGCATAAGCAATCCAGCTCTGTGTAGCCCTTTTATCCATTGGATTCTCTGTAGCCTTCTGTTGTACTTTGCTGCACTGATATCTCCTAGGTTTCGGTCTTGCATCATGCATGTACTTGCCCCGAAACTCTGAAAGTCGCTGATGAATGAGTTGCAGCTGTACGGGATCCATTGTTGGTTTTGGATCATCCAGCAGACAGCCGACTGATCCCTAATCAATTTAGGACGTTGCACACCTGTAATGCATCAGTCACCAGTTGTTCTGTAGGTGTGTGACATGTATTGTGTCAATAGCAGTGGGCTACACTGGGTTATTTCTATAATGGACCAGCGGTGGAATCATTGCATCATGACGTGAGATCATGGCAACATTTCTGCACCTGTTAATCCGCTTGAAACAAGCCGAAACTATTTAAAGAAGCAGTTTGCTTTACTATATAAAAAATAATGCCAGATCATCCATCTGATGTTGCCTCCCTTCAGCTGGAGATTGTGGGTATCTGTGCCGTTAATTTCTATGATTTTATTGGTCAGTTTCGTATTGTGTGCCTAGCTACAGGCAAGTGGGATTCCAATCATTGTTTTACCTTTGAAAACTGCTTTTACTGTAAAGTGGGAATTGCCATGTTAGATCTACAAAGGAATGAGGCAAACTTTGGAAATGCTGCGGCTTTATTTTCTAATCTGACTCAACATGAAATCCACTGTGTTTGGGTAGAACACCAAAGAAACTGCGAGTTCTAAAAATGACAATCTTGTTATATCACGATATAATTCCCTTGTGCCTCGAAACTTTGAGTTATGCATTTCATGCTGTTGATATTTCACAATTCCCATCCCTCCCACTTGCTCACTTTCTGTCTCTAATGTTGCACCACTGGTGCCAGGATGCTTAAAATGGCTTGCACAATATTACATCACTTCCATTTTGACTTGATGCTGCTATTTTTAAAATTTCCTTAGCAATGCCAAAAATGAATGTAAAGCCAGTATTTGGGAGACTAGAAAAATATTCTCTGGTCTCAACAGATTGAGTGCAAGGGCACATTCCAAGGGAATCTCTCTGTCTTGCATCATCTCAACAAGTCAGTGGCACTTGTTGATTTGCTGGCAAGGCCAGCATTTATTGGTAATCCCTAGTTGCCCTTGAGAGGGTGGCAGTGACCCATTGCCTTGAATAACTGCAGTCCGTGTGGTGAAGGTACTTCCACAGTGCTGTTGGGTTGGGAGTTCAGGATTTTGACTTGGTGACGATGAAGGAACGGCGATTATATGTTCAAGTTGGGATGGCATGTGACTTGGAGATGATGGGATTCCCATGCACCTGCTACCCTTGTCCTAAGTGTTTATGGTCACGGGATTGGGAGGTGCTACTGAAGAAGCCTGGACGAATTGCTACAGTGCAGATAGTACACACTGCTGCATAAGGTACGCCAGTAGTGGAGGGGATGCATATTTCGACTAGTGGATTGGCTGCTGATCAAGCGGACTGCTTTGTCCTGGATGGTGTTGAGCTTCTTGAGTGTTGCTGGAGCTGCAGCCATCCAGGCAAGAGGGGAGTATTCCATCCCCCTCCTGAAGTGCCTTGTAGATGGTAGAGAGGCTTTGAGGAGTCGGGAAGTGAGCCACTCACCACAGAATACCTAGCCTCTGACTTGCCCTCGTAGCCGCAGCATTTATGTTTAAGGTGCAATTGAGTTTCAGGACCCTGGTGACCCCTAGGATGTTGATGGTGTGGGACTTCATGGTAATTCCATTGAATATCAAGGGGAGGTGGTTAAGCTCTCTCCTTGAGACAGTCATTGCTTGGTACTTGTGCAAATGTTACTTGCTATTGATCAGCCCAGGCCAAGATGTTGTCCAGATGTCGCTGCATATGGGCAGGGATTGTTTCATTATCTTGCAGTTCTGTCTATGACCGACTATCTCCTTCAGGATATTAGATTGGGTCGAATCCATGTTGAGTCAAATTGTACAACCAATAAAGCTAGAAATTGGAAACAAGTACAGCAAATTCTGGAAACGTGCAACTGGCAACTGCTGTGTATTTCAGCACTTTCTGTTTTTGTTTCATAAGTCAAATTGTACATGATCTGTGGAAGGATGAGCTAATAAGGCCAAATGGCCTTTCATAAGATCTTTCAGGAACAGAGCAACCTCACTTGTGTGCTGCCTTTTCAAACCCCTCAATTCCTCTCCTCAACAATTCACTTATTTGCCTCAAGCAAGCATTTATAACATCTGCTTCAGCAAACTTGGCGCAAACATTTCTGATTTTGCTCATTACTCAGCACTAGTTAATTTTTACCTTGTACTGCCTTGCATTTGAATTTTACACCACAAGTGAACAAATTGCCTGAATCAGCTTTAAAAATACCCTTTATAGTCTTCAAAACATCATTTTGATTACTTTTTAAAGAGTTCAAGCTTAGCTGCCCATATCTGGTCCTGTGCTAAGTCCCACTCGTGCCTCGTCCTCGTCGACCTACATTGGTTCCAAGTCCCTGAATGCATTAGACTTAACATCCCTGTCCTCAGATCCCTCCACAGCCTCACCCCACCCTATCTCTGTAATCCTCCTTCAGCCTCATAACCCCCCGAGGTATCTGCACTCCTCAAATTCTGCCCTCTTGAGCATCCCTGATAATTGCTCAACCATCGGTGGCCGTGCCTTCATCTGCCTGGGCCCTAAGCTCTGAAACTCCCTCCCTCTCCACCTCTCTACCTCTCTTTCCTCCTTTAAGACACTCCTTAAAACCTACCTCTTTGACCAAGCTTTTGGTCATCTGCCGTAATTTCTTCTTATGTGGCTTGGTGTCAAAGTTATTTGTTTTGTCTTAAAATTTGTTTTACTACGTTAAAGCGCTATATAAATACATGTTGTTGTTGTTGTATATCTGTGCCTTGTATCTTTTCCCATACCTGTTGGTCCTCTGAGTCTGACGTTTTGTGTATCATTCATTTCCTTTGCTCCACCATTTGCCCTTTATTTGGAACTTTCTCCCCTAACCACTTCATCTCTCCTCTCCAACATTAAGAACCTTCTCAGTCTGTCTTGATCATGCTTTTGGTTACTGCTCCTAATCTCTCCTTCCATGGCTGAGTATCCATATCTTTATATATTCCTATTTTTTCCTCTCGAGAGAGCTTTGGAACATTTTTCATGTTAAAGGTGCTATATAAGTGCAAGTTGTAAACCTTTTCATAAATAACATTTATTACCCAGAACCATATTTATTGCTTACCTCGGTACCTCTCAAGGGCATAATATCTTTCTCATGATTAGGTGGCTGGAGTTACATACGCTTCCATGTGGACTGGTATAGCCTTCTGACCTTTTACTTGTGAATTCAGCCAGAATGGCACTTTTAAAATGTACGTTTAGTTTTTCTTCAAGTCTTTGTTTTTCCAAAGCTAAGGTGTCCTCCTTGGTAAAATTTCCTTTTCTTCAGGAGGAGAAAGGAAGTGGTGGCCTCCCCAAATTCCCATGAAGAATGGATTGAAGTCCTTGAATTGGAACACAAACCCAATGTAAAAGTTTAAGTGAGTGGGCAAATGCGTGGCAGATGAAGTATAATGTGGATAAATGTGAGGTTATCCACTTTGGTGGTAAAAACAGAGAGACAGACTATTATCTGAATGGTGACAGATTAGGAAAAGGGAAGGTGCAACGAGACCTGGGTGTCATGGTACATCAGTCATTGAAGGTTGGCATGCAGGTACAGCAGGCGGTTAAGAAAGCAAATGGCATGTTGGCCTTCATAGCGAGGGGATTTGAGTACAGGGGCAGGGAGGTGTTGCTACAGTTGTACAGGGCCTTGGTGAGGCCACACCTGGAGTATTGTGTACAGTTTTGGTCTCCTAACTTGAGGAAGGACATACTTGCTGTTGAGGGAGTGCAGCGAAGATTCACCAGACTGATTCCCGGGATGGTGGGACTGACCTATCAAGAAAGACTGAATCAACTGGGCTTGTATTCACTGGAGTTCAGAAGAGTGAGAGGGGACCTCATAGAAACGTTTAAAATTCTGACGGGTTTGGACAGGTTGGATGCAGGAAGAATGTTCCCAATGTTGGGGAAGTCCAGAACCAGGGGTCACAGTCTAAGGATAAGGGGTAAGCCATTTAGGACCGAGATAAGGAGAAACTTCTTCAACCAGAGAGTGGTGAACCTGTGGAATTCTCTACCACAGGAAGTAGTTGAGGCCAATTCACTAAATATATTCAAAAGGGATTTAGATGAAGTCCTTACTACTCGGGGGATCAAGGGGTATGGCGTGAAAGCAGGAAGTGGGTACTGAAGTTTCATGTTCAGCCATGAACTCGTTGAATGGCGGTGCAGGCTAGAAGGGCTGAATGGCCTGCTCCTGCACCTATTTTCTATGTTTCTATGTTTCTATGTAAAAATTCCCAGACTTGGGACAAAAAGGGAGCTGGGCTGTCTTCTTGCTCAACACGTGAAGCGTTCAATTAAATTTGCCCAGCCTCCGAGCCAGTGAGCATGGCGATAAACCAGGAGCTCTCTGCCTAATGTATTGCAGCTGAAGAGATAAGTAGGATTGTTCTTGTGGTGCCCTCTGGGCAGCCTCATCTCACCTGGGCTGGTGGCAATTAGCTGAAAGTTTCAGGAGTTCCACGTGCAGTTTCTAATTGCGAGCCTCCCACTATCTTGGGAACAATCCCAGCATATTTAACAGGACTGTTGATAACCCTATCCAGGTCGATTTCTGCCATTGAGAAGATGAGCAGGCCAGTGCTTTTTACATTTGGGCGAGGTTTGTGTTCCAATTCAAGGACTTCAATCCATTCCTCATGGAAATTTTGGGAGGCCAACACTTCCTTTTTCCTCTCTGAAGAAAAGGAAGTGTTACTAAGGGGTTCACCTTGGCTCTGGAAAAACAGAGACTTGGTTTGTCAAAGCCACTGGCCTAGTTGGCTTCCTTCACTTTCTTTACTGTAAATTATCACCAAAATTAGTCTCATCTCTCCCCCAATACTAAACTGAGCCAGTACATCGGCTGTGAAGCTGCCATATTGCTATCCTGTTTTTTTTTTTAAAGGAAAAATCTCCTATCGTCTCCTGAAAGCAGGGACTCCTGCTGGGCTGGTTCTGCCAGCACCGTTATTCCTCCAAAGGCAGCTTTCATACGTGAGCCGAACCAATATGTGTGGACAGGCTATTTGACCCTGGACGAGGTCACAGCTCAGGCCAATGCTGTTTTCACCCGTCGCTCTGTGCACACTTGTACTCGGCAGCAGCAGTCCCTGGACAGCGATCACAATCGCGAGGCCCTGCCTGTTTTATAGCTTTCGCTTCCCTTCCCCAGTGGGACTGAAACTATTTTCAGCGGCCATATTGCTGACTGCACAGGCCAGGAATCGAGTCTTCTGCTCTGTCAGGCTCAGTGTAGGGCTCAGTTGCACGCTGTTCTTACAGCCATGTTACATTGTGTCTCCTGCAAAGCAATTTCTCTATTTAATTGTGATTCGAAGATTCAAGGTCGCAGTTCAGGCTTTAATTTTGGATAGAACAGAATTCCTGTACAGTTTATAGGAAGTTTTCCGACGAGTGTTCCGCACTTGCCTTATACTGTTCAGCCAGAAGCCACTGCCACAATAGTGCTGACTCTGGATGCAGAAAAGAAATGCTAGTTCCTCCTCCTTCCTGCGGTGGGGACGAAGGGGAATCTTGACAAGGATGGATTTGAGCAAGCTGTTCATCAGCTCAGACCTTTTCTGTACTTCCGCCCGGGCCTGTCATACATTTTCTTCACGATCGCTCGTGTTCAACTTCGCTAGCTGTTTCCATGACCCGTGCTCGATCTGTATCGTTTTGTTTTTTTGGTGGTGATTTATCAGGTTTACTCTTTATTTCCACATTCATTTGCTCTTTGTGCTGAGTTGTGAACCACGTCCCGATTTGTAAGTTGGTACATTTATGGTATTTAGAAAAGAAACATGCAATATCACTTTCTGATCCTCTCTCTATAGCTATCTAATTCTACACTGTCTCTTCCCCCCCCACTCTCCCCTCCTCTTCCCCCCCCCCACTCTCCCCTCCTCTTCCCCCCCCCACTCTCCCCTCCTCTTCCCCTCCCCCTCCCCCCACTCTCGCCCCCCTCCCCCCACTCTCGCCCCCCTCCCCCCACTCTCGCCCCCCTCCCCCCACTCTCGCCCCCCTCCCCCCACTCTCGCCCCCCTCCCCCCACTCTCGCCCCCCTCCCCCCACTTTCGCCCCCCTCCCCCCACTCTCGCCCCCCTCCCCCCACTCTCGCCCCCCTCCCCCCACTCTCGCCCCCCTCCCCCCACTCTCGCCCCCCTCCCCCCACTCTCGCCCCCCTCCCCCCACTCTCGCCCCCCTCCCCCCACTCTCGCCCCCCTCCCCCCACTCTCGCCCCCCTCCCCCCACTCTCGCCCCCCTCCCCCCACTCTCGCCCCCCTCCCCCCACTCTCGCCCCCCTCCCCCCACTCTCGCCCCCTCCCCCCACTCTCGCCCCCCTCCCCCCACTCTCGCCCCCCTCCCCCCACTCTCGCCCCCCTCCCCCCACTCTCGCCCCCCTCCCCCCACTCTCGCCCCCCTCCCCCCACTCTCGCCCCCCCTCCCCCCACTCTCGCCCCCCTCCCCCCACTCTCGCCCCCCTCCCCCCACTCTCGCCCCCCTCCCCCCACTCTCGCCCCCCCTCCCCCCCACTCTCGCCCCCCTCCCCCCACTCTCGCCCCCCCTCCCCCCACTCTCGCCCCCCTCCCCCACTCTCGCCCCCCTCCCCCACTCTCGCCCCCCTCCCCCCACTCTCGCCCCCCTCCCCCCACTCTCGCCCCCCTCCCCCCACTCTCGCCCCCCTCCCCCCACTCTCGCCCCCCTCCCCCCACTCTCGCCCCCCTCCCCCCACTCTCGCCCCCCTCCCCCCACTCTCGCCCCCCTCCCCCCACTCTCGCCCCCCTCCCCCCACTCTCGCCCCCCTCCCCCCACTCTCGCCCCCCTCCCCCCACTCTCGCCCCCCTCCCCCCACTCTCGCCCCCTCCCCCCACTCTCGCCCCCCTCCCCCCACTCTCGCCCCCCTCCCCCCACTCTCGCCCCCCTCCCCCCACTCTCGCCCCCCTCCCCCCACTCTCTCGCCCCCCTCCCCCCACTCTCGCCCCCCTCCCCCCACTCTCGCCCCCCTCCCCCCACTCTCGCCCCCCTCCCCCCACTCTCGCCCCCCCTCCCCCCACTCTCGCCCCCCTCCCCCCACTCTCGCCCCCCTCCCCCCACTCTCGCCCCCCTCCCCCACTCTCGCCCCCCTCCCCCCACTCTCGCCCCCCTCCCCCCACTCTCGCCCCCTCCCCCCACTCTCGCCCCCCTCCCCCCACTCTCGCCCCCCTCCCCCCACTCTCGCCCCCCTCCCCCCACTCTCGCCCCCCTCCCCCCACTCTCGCCCCCCTCCCCCACTCTCGCCCCCCTCCCCCCACTCTCGCCCCCCCTCCCCCCACTCTCGCCCCCCTCCCCCCACTCTCGCCCCCTCCCCCCACTCTCGCCCCCCTCCCCCCACTCTCGCCCCCCCTCCCCCACTCTCGCCCCCCTCCCCCCACTCTCGCCCCCCTCCCCCACTCTCGCCCCCCTCCCCCCACTCTCGCCCCCCTCCCCCCACTCTCGCCCCCCTCCCCCCACTCTCGCCCCCCTCCCCCCACTCTCGCCCCCCTCCCCCCACTCTCGCCCCCCTCCCCCCACTCTCGCCCCCCTCCCCCACTCTCGCCCCCCTCCCCCCACTCTCGCCCCCCTCCCCCCACTCTCGCCCCCCTCCCCCCACTCTCGCCCCCCTCCCCCCACTCTCGCCCCCCTCCCCCCACTCTCGCCCCCCTCCCCCCACTCTCGCCCCCCTCCCCCCACTCTCGCCCCCCTCCCCCCACTCTCGCCCCCCTCCCCCCACTCTCGCCCCCCTCCCCCCACTCTCGCCCCCCTCCCCCACTCTCGCCCCCCTCCCCCCACTCTCGCCCCCCTCCCCCCACTCTCGCCCCCCTCCCCCACTCTCGCCCCCCTCCCCCCACTCTCGCCCCCCTCCCCCCACTCTCGCCCCCCTCCCCCCACTCTCGCCCCCCTCCCCCCACTCTCGCCCCCTCCCCCACTCTCGCCCCCCTCCCCCACTCTCGCCCCCCTCCCCCCACTCTCGCCCCCCTCCCCCCACTCTCGCCCCCCTCCCCCCACTCTCGCCCCCCTCCCCCCACTCTCGCCCCCCTCCCCCCACTCTCGCCCCCTCCCCACTCTCGCCCCCCTCCCCCCACTCTCGCCCCCCTCCCCCCACTCTCGCCCCCCTCCCCCCACTCTCGCCCCCCTCCCCCCACTCTCGCCCCCCTCCCCCCACTCTCGCCCCCCTCCCCCCACTCTCGCCCCCCTCCCCCCACTCTCGCCCCCCTCCCCCCACTCTCGCCCCCCTCCCCCCACTCTCGCCCCCCTCCCCCCACTCTCGCCCCCCTCCCCCCCACTCTCGCCCCCCTCCCCCCACTCTCGCCCCCCTCCCCCCACTCTCGCCCCCCTCCCCCCACTCTCGCCCCCCTCCCCCCACTCTCGCCCCCCTCCCCCCACTCTCGCCCCCCTCCCCCCACTCTCGCCCCCCTCCCCCCACTCTCGCCCCCCTCCCCCCACTCTCGCCCCCCTCCCCCCACTCTCGCCCCCCTCCCCCCACTCTCGCCCCCCTCCCCCCACTCTCGCCCCCCTCCCCCCACTCTCGCCCCCCTCCCCCCACTCTCGCCCCCCTCCCCCCACTCTCGCCCCCCTCCCCCCACTCTCGCCCCCCTCCCCCCACTCTCGCCCCCCTCCCCCCACTCTCGCCCCCCTCCCCCCACTCTCGCCCCCCTCCCCCCACTCTCGCCCCCCTCCCCCCCACTCTCGCCCCCCTCCCCCCACTCTCGCCCCCCTCCCCCACTCTCGCCCCCCTCCCCCCACTCTCGCCCCCCTCCCCCCACTCTCGCCCCCCTCCCCCCACTCTCGCCCCCCTCCCCCACTCTCGCCCCCCTCCCCCCACTCTCGCCCCCCTCCCCCCACTCTCGCCCCCCTCCCCCCACTCTCGCCCCCCTCCCCCCACTCTCGCCCCCCTCCCCCCACTCTCGCCCCCCTCCCCCCACTCTCGCCCCCCTCCCCCCACTCTCGCCCCCCTCCCCCCACTCTCGCCCCCCTCCCCCACTCTCGCCCCCCTCCCCCCACTCTCGCCCCCCTCCCCCCACTCTCGCCCCCCTCCCCCCACTCTCGCCCCCCTCCCCCACTCTCGCCCCCCTCCCCCCACTCTCGCCCCCCTCCCCCCACTCTCGCCCCCCTCCCCCCACTCTCGCCCCCCTCCCCCCACTCTCGCCCCCCTCCCCCCACTCTCGCCCCCCCTCCCCCCACTCTCGCCCCCCTCCCCCCACTCTCGCCCCCCTCCCCCCACTCTCGCCCCCCTCCCCCCACTCTCGCCCCCTCCCCCCACTCTCGCCCCCCTCCCCCCACTCTCGCCCCCTCCCCCCACTCTCGCCCCCCTCCCCCCACTCTCGCCCCCCTCCCCCCACTCTCGCCCCCTCCCCCCACTCTCGCCCCCCTCCCCCCACTCTCGCCCCCCTCCCCCACTCTCGCCCCCCTCCCCCCCACTCTCGCCCCCCTCCCCCCACTCTCGCCCCCCTCCCCCCACTCTCGCCCCCCTCCCCCCACTCTCGCCCCCCTCCCCCACTCTCGCCCCTCTCCCCACTCTCGCCCCCCTCCCCCCACTCTCGCCCCCCCCCCCACTCTCGCCCCCCTCCCCCACTCTCGCCCCTCACCCCCCCCCCACTCTCGCCCCCCTCCCCCCACTCTCGCCCCCCCCTCCGCCCCCCCACTCTCGCCCCCCTCCCCCCACTCTCGCCCCCCTCCCCCCACTCTCGCCCCCCTCCCCCCACTCTCGCCCCCTCCCCCCACTCTCGCCCCCCTCCCCCCACTCTCGCCCCCCTCCCCCCACTCTCGCCCCCCTCCCCCCACTCTCGCCCCCCTCCCCCCACTCTCGCCCCCCTCCCCCCACTCTCGCCCCCCTCCCCCCACTCTCGCCCCCCTCCCCCCTCTTACTCCCCCTCCCTCCCCACTCTTACTCCCCCTCCCCCTCCCCACCCTTACTCCCCCTCCCCCTCCCCACCCACTCTTTCTTCCCCTCCCCCTCCCCACCCACTCTTTCTTCCCCTCCCCCCTCCCCACCCACTCTTTCTTCCCCTCCCCCTCCCC